>NC_061115.1:44434397-44590038 GCF_002878395.1 Capsicum annuum
GTTTAATTTAAGAAATGTACTATCATGCCATTATCTCAATATTATTGTATTTAATTATATTTTTAGTGCTCTTGGGTTATAGATACCCGATACCTAGATAATCATGCACGCTACACCTTTTAAGATTTTGAGTTAATTATAACATATTTGTGTCAACAAATTCATAACATTATCATGTTGGGAAATTGTCTATATTGAATTAGGTTAATTATGTTATCAGTATCAATTTTAGTTATGGGAGTAGAACTTAGCACCGAGAGAACTTAGGGATGAAGGCTTACATGCCAGCTTAGGGCAATGCCTTTAGTGGTAGTCCCTAAGTTCCAGAACTGCATAGCCAGCGGTTATGAGAGTTCTTCTTACCAGTATAGGTTTGATACTCTCTTAGGGGGACCTACCAGTTTAGGGTGACACCCTAGTCCTTCAGGATATTTAGATTAGTGGATCCATACAACCAGTGTTGGACTCTTGGTAAGGTACTGATGTGCTTCCTAGTAGGGTTATAGGTTGGACCCATATTAGATCAGTTTGTCCATTTTGGTTAAACATTAGCTCCCATATTTTTAGTTTAGCATTCAGATCATAATAGTTTAGGTTGGCATGACCAAGTGCCTATATATCAGTTTTTTAGCTATTCAGATTATTTCAATACATCTTTATTCTTGGTCTTGCATTCATTTTACATATTCGTGTCTTCATTCTTAGTGCTTATATTGCATACCAGTTGATCTTGGGCATATTTATATGTTCAATCACCAATATTCACCTAGATTTGGACTTTTTTTAGAGCTATAATGTGTTATTTTGAGTGTAATTTAGCTTTAAATCTGTTCTTTAACTAATGGACATGATTAGTGTTTGCAGGACTAAATTTTAATAAATTAGACATGATTGGACACATTAATGATATGAAAGGGTAAAAGGAGAAAACAAAGGCATTGGAACGTAGCTCAGAAAGGCAAGCTAGAAGTCAGAACTTTCGATTTTTATAGTCACTGCATCGCAGAAAGAGACAAATTAGTGTTTGTTAAAATCTTGTGAGGTACCGTGATATCAACGCATCGCGGTGAGTAGCCAGTTCCCAATTGTCTAATTCCAGAATATGGGTGCAATATTACCGCATTGCGGTAAAGTTCCAGTTGCTAGTTTTTAAAAGTCTACAACTTGGTGCGTTGTGGTGAAAGATGAAATCACATTTTTCAAAAACCAGTAGCTCACCGCGATATCACCACATCATGGTAATGAGATAAATCATAATTTTCATGAAATAGTAACCTTCCAAGATTGTAGAGATTCACAAGGAGTATGACATTTGACACTATGGAGCGACATGTTGAGGACAAAATTGAGATAATTTTGCCTTGCTTACAAGAACGGCGTTGAAACCTAATCCAGGTGTGGTTATGAGTGGTATACTATAAATATAACATGTTAAAAACATGTTTTAAACATCTTGGAACCCCTAGATTGCTTGGAAGAACATTGGAGACTACCACAACTTCTTTTTAGATTTTGTATTTCTTTAATTTAGCTATCTTTAGGGTTTTAATCATTCATACAATTAAGTGGATGTTGATTATGGCTATGAGTGGCTAAAAATCCTCTTTCAGGGTGAAATACAAGAACATGAGTATGATTGTTTTGAATTGATTTCATTTGATTTTCTTATCATTATTGGTTGTTTGTTTATTCTTGTTTTAATTATTTTATGGATTGATCACCTATAAAATACAAATATTGTTGACCTTTTGATCTCGAGAGAGGAAATAAGGAGATAGAATGTAAGAATAAACAAAGTATGATTTTTATTCTTTTATTAAATAAAGAATTTGAATTAGCGTCTACGACAGGGATGTACTTAGATGCCTTACTTGATTCAAACATAGAATGATAAATTTAAAATACTTAATTGGATTAGTACATCCCCGCTAAATGATGTAGTTGTAATGTTCATATGAGGTAAACGATTAGAGGTTGGGAGATCATAATCATGCAATTAACCCTACGAATCAACAACCAAGATAAACAAGTGAATGAATGAAATTCAATAACATAGTATGAGTGTTTGGAGTGCTTTAACCCTGGGTTTTGTCTTATTGATTGTTCTAAGACTTTTATTTATACCTTATTTACTTTAATTCAAAGACTACAATTTTAAAACTCTTTTTTTCGTTACGCTTGCATCAATTGAATCTAAATTATGAACTAGAATAGAATAGTTATTAGATCAAGTCTCTGCAGGATCGATACTTGGATTTCATTAGGTCCCTTTACTACTTGATAAGACCACGTAAACTTGTGTGTACGCTTGGGCACTGTCATATTTTTGGCATCGTTACTGGGGACTTGAAATTTGGCAACTATTTATTTTAGTTTTACTTTTAGATTCTTTGGTGTTTTTACACTTGGTCTTGTTTTTGTATTTGCAGGAAACAGGTTTTATGGTTAGTAAGCTGGTAAGGTATTAGGAGTTAGTAGAACCAAGCCCCAAACCTGAGCAAGACTTTCATTAAGGAATGAGAAAAGCAATCCTTCTCCCCAGAATTCCTCAAATCGCAGAAGATCAAGTTGATCCTATTCTAATGGCTAAAGAACAAGCAGCCCGTAGGACAGTTCAAAAGTTGCAATCCAACTCTAGAAAAATCTGACTTTACCTTTTCTTAAACCATCTACTGAAGCGAGGTTCAAGATAAATAATAATATGGTACGATCATTGATAAGCAGTGGACAATTCATCGGACTGGCACATAAAGATCCATAGGTTCATTTGCAGAATTTTATTGAGCTCTCTGACACATTCATTCTTGCAAAAATGAATACTGACTATGTGGGATGAAACTCTTCCCTTTTTCACTAATTGGGGAAGATAAAAAGTGGTTGTATTCTGAGCTAGCAAATTTAATCACATCATGGGATGGCCTATCTAAAGCTTTCCTCATCAAATTCTTCCCGTCCGGCAAGACTGTAAAACTTCACAGTGAGATAGTGAGCCTTTCACAAAGGCTAGATGAGAACCTTTATCATTCATAGGAATGATTTAAGTCTCTTCTTAGGGACTGTCCATATCACCAATAGTCCAATGGGGTACTTGCTCATACTTTTGTAGAAGCTCTTGATCATAATACGAAGATTTTGTTAGATTCAGCTGCAGGTTATCAGGCGCTGGAATTGACTTATTATTAGCTATACATATTATTGAACCACATAGAACAAGGAAATCCTGAGTGGCATAGTGATTCTAGGAGTGCTACAAAGAAAGTTGCAGGTTTGCTGGAGGTGGACCAATACACTACTTTATCAGCTCAGGTTGCAGCATTACAAAATATGATAAACACCTAGTTTAGCAATCTAAAATTAGGGGCTCCACAGCCTACCGCAGCAGTCAATGCAGTTCAGCAAATAAGTGGTTGGTGTGAGGCATGCAGAAATAATGGCCATTCTGCAGTGGCAGACTCAACCTTGGAACGAACAAAAATAATAAATTCCATAGCCACAGGCCCAAACTAATTGGTCAACTAGCAATATAGAGGAGATGTTGAAGCAGCTTGTAGCTGATTGCATAGTTCAATGCAGACATAAAAATTTACAAACTGCTCAAAGAATCTTAGAGATTCAAATGGGGCAGATACAATAAGCATTAAATACTAGGACACAAGGTGATTTGCCATCAGATATAGAAAAAACAAAGCAAGTCATGGACATCACCTTGAGGAGTGGTAAAGAGCTTCAAGAAGAACCTCCAAAGATAACTAAGGAGGTAGATGATGTTGTGGTGACCCAACAGGTAAATGAAAAAGTTGCTAAAAAATCAAGGAATCTAAGTACTTGAAAGAAAAGTTGCTAAACCAGAAGTGAAGAAGACACTACCACTACCTTTCTCTCAAAGACAAATTAAAGCAAAGGAGGATGCAATGTTTAAGAAGTTTTTTTATATATTTAAAGAACTTCACATTAACTTACCTTTGCTATATATTTTGTAAGGTATGCCTAAGTACGCTAAGTACTTGAGGGATGTGGTTGACAATAAGGTGAAATTGTAGGATGTGGGAGCGATAATACTCACAGAAGAGTGTAGTACTATAATGACACAGAAAATCCCTAAGAAATTTGGAGATCCAGGGAAGTTTACTCTACCTATCCAAATTAGGAGTAAAGTGGTCCATATATCGAGTGACTTAGGGGCAAGCATAAATTTAATGCCCCTATCTCTGTTTGACACATTGGGCTTGGGAAAGCCTAGATCGACCACTGTGGTTTTGTAGCTAGCAGACGGATCCATGTTATTTTTGGAAGGAATAATTAAGAATGTCCTCATAAAGGTTGGTAAATTTGTTATTTTTGTTGACTTTATTGTTCTTGATTTTGAGGCAGAAGAACAGGTACCAATTATCTTGTGGCATTTATTTTTAGAAAAGGCACACTTAAAATAAGGGTAAAGACTAAAGAAGTGGTATTTGATGTATACAAAGCACCCTCTCTAACATCCTAATATAAATATTTGTATATGATCAATGTAATTGAAGGGGATGAGTATGGGGTGGTTAGTCCACCAAAGACCTCTTTGGACTACCTGATTGAGCAACCTAAGCCTCTACCGCCTAAGCCTAATTTGATGATAATTGATGAGCTTGAAAAGACTAAAGTTGAGGAATTTGTTGCTCTTGAAAATTCACACCTAAGAGGGGTGAAAAGAATATGAAAATGGAGAACCCAAGTTAAGTAGGTATTTTTTATTTTTAGTTTTTAGTCTTTATTTCATGTAGTTTTTGATTTTGATTAAGTCGTAGGTTAATGGAAAGTCTAAGTACCAAAACTCTGAGCTAAGAAGCATACCAAAAATAGAGTGTGGGGTCCCACAGATCTCATCTATGTGTAAAGATTCTACTAGCTAAGCCTAGAGGCCTCAGGGAGTATTTCTATGTCTTACTTTTAATTTCACTTTGGTGACAAAGTAGGTTTTTAAGTGGGGGGTGGGGAAATTCCTAAATTTTGGCTTAATTTTAAAAAAATTATGCAAGATATTCTTGTTGGTGTATTTTTTAATTGTGTGGTGCAAGTTTTTTGTTTGGTAAAAGCATGTTGAATGAGTGAATTACTACTTTTGAGACTCTTAGGCTCATTTTGTGACTCTTGCAATTGTTGGCTTAAATTTGAATTCATACTATTATTTGGTTGGGGGTCTATGATGATCCTATTGAGTTGAGCATATGCCATGTGCGTGTGAAATTTTTGTATATTCCTTGTTGTTTGTGATGTCTAGAACTTTCTTGGTGTGTGTGCAAACAAAATAAAGAGTGAGGATTTAGGAGATGATTTAGGCATTTCTTTGATAGCTTTGTTTTATACCTTCTATTTTTCCTACCCTTTGTATGTTATCCTAGTTAACCCCATTGATCCTTTAGTCTTTTCTTTGGTAGCCTCATAAGTAGCCTAATTCCTTCTTTTATAGACCGTAGTTTGATCCAAAGCGCTTCTAAGTGCTTTAATGAAAAAATTATTTTAGTAAGGAGTTTGAGAAATTGAAGAAGAAAAATGTAAAATTGATGCCCTAAGGTAATAGTTATTGGTGCTTATATTTGATGTGTGATGGTTGGAAGTGATATAAATGGTGTTGGAAATATTCCCATATTTGTAGAAAAAGAAAAAATTAAATCTTGAAGGAATAAGCAATATGCCCACCATGTGTTCTTGAAAAAGCTTTAAAAAGATGGGGCAAAATAAAAGAATGGGGTAAACAAAAATGGTGTAATTTGGTTGTTGGAGATTGGTTTTAAATGTAAAATTTAGTGTATTAAAGCGCTTAGAAAGGTTAGTCACTATTTGCAAATAGTTCCTACTCGTCCCTTAGCCTACATTACAACCCAAAAAAGACCTAGTTAATCCTAAATTTAATGCTCTGATATTAGTGGAGCACTACACTAAGGGCAAACCTATGGTTCATTATTTGTAACTTGTGAATTCCTTGTAAGAGTGAGCATGATTTGATTCTTGTACCCATTATATTATAAATTGTTTAATTGTGAGTGATTATGGGTAACTCTCTTGTGGTGAGGGGCACATGTTTGATGAATATGTGTGATCCTTGTTATGTCTTTGATTGAGAAATTGGCATGAGTTTTCCACTTATGGAGTCCACTCTTGAGGCTAGGATGGTTTGAAGTAGAATTCTTGAGCTATTAATTGTGTACATAACATGCTTAGAGTAGAAATTTGCATTCCGTGTAGTCATTGTAGTACTAGCTTGAGTGTATTGTATATACTAAAAGTGTGGAGTTTTTATAGCTCATGGTGTTTATAGTTAAGAGTTGTTCGAAGACGAACTAGGTTATAAGTGTGGGTGTGTGGGGAAATTCCTAAATTTTGGCTCAATTTAAAAAAAATTGTGTAAGATATTCTTGTTGGTGCTATTTTTTATTGCATGGTGCAAGTGTTTTGTTTGGTAAAATCATTTTGAATGAGTGAATTACATCTTTTGAGACTCTTAGGCTCATTTTTGTGACTCTTGTACTTGTTGGATTAAATTTGAATTCATGCTATTGTTTGGTTGGGAGTCTATGATGATCCTATTAAGTTGAGCATGTGCCATGTGCGTGTCAGATTTTTGTATATTCCTTGTTGCATGAGATATCTAGAACTTGCCCGGTGTGTGGTTAAATCAAAATAAAGAGTGGGTTTAGGAGATGATTTAGGCATTTCTTTGATAGCCTTGTTTTATACCTTCTATTTTTCCTCCCCCTTATGCATTATCCTAGTTAACCCCATTGAGCCTTTAGCCTTTTCTTTGGTAACTTCATAACTGGCCTAATCCCTTATTTTATAGACCATAATTTGACCCAAAGAGATCCTAAGGTCTTTAATGAAAAAATTGATTTAGTAAGGAGTTCGAGAAATTGAAGAAGAAAAGGGTGAAATTAATGCCCTAAGGTAATAGTTATTGGTGCTTATATTTGATTTGTGGTGGTTGGGAGTGATATAAATAGTGTTAGAAATATTCCCATGATTGTAACAAGAAAAAAATTGAACCTTGAAGGAATAAACAATACTCCCACCATGTGTTTGTGAAAATGCTCAACAAGAGATGAGGCAAAATAAAAGAATGGGTTAGACAAAAATGGTGTAATTTGGTTGTTGGAGATTGGTTTTAAATGTATAATGTAGTGTATTAAAGCTATTATAAAGGTTAGTCACTATTCCTAAATAGTTCCTACCCGTCCCTTAGTCTACATTACAACTCGAAAAAGACCTATTTGATCCTAAAGTTAACACTCTGATATTAGTGGAGCACTACAATAAGTGTAAGCCTATGTCTCATTATGTGTAACTTTGTAATTCCTTATGAGAGTGAGCATAATTTGATCTTGTACCCATTGTGTTATAAATTGCTTAATTGTGAGTGATTATGGATAACTCTCTTGTGGTGAGGGGCATATGTTTGATAAATATGGACGATTCTTGTGATGTCTTTGATTGAGAAATTAGCATGAGTTTGCCACTTATGGAGTCCATTCTTGAGGCTGGGATATTTTGAAGTAGAATTCTTGAGCTATCAATTCTGAACATAACATGCTTAGTGTAGGAATTTGCATTCCATGTAGTCATTGTAGTACTAGCTTGAGTGTCTTTCTTATTGTAAAAGTGTAGAGTGTTTCCAGCTCATGGTGCTTATAGTTAAGATTTGTTCAAGTGCGAACAAGCTTATAAGTGTGGGGTGGTATTCTTGGGCATATTTATATGTTCAATCACCAATATTCAACAAAATTTGGACTTTTTCTTAGAGCTATAACGTGCTATTTTGAGTGCAATTGAGCTTTAAGTGCTTTTTTATCTAATGGGCATGATTAGTGTTTACAGGATTAAATTGTGATGAATTAGACGTGATTGGACACATTAATGATATGCAAGGGTAAAGAGAGAAAACAAAGGCATTGGAACATAGCTCAGAAAAGCAACCTGGAAGTCAGAACTTCTAATTTTTGTAGTCACCACATTGCGGAGAGGGAAAAATTGGCATTTGTCAAAATCCAGTGAGTTACCGCAATATCACCGCATCGCGGTGAGTAGCTAGTTCCCAATTGTCATATTCTAGGATGTGGGCGCGATATTACCACGTTGCGATAAAGTTACAGTTGCTAGTTTTTGGAAGTCTACAGCTCGTTGCACTGCTGTGAAAGATGAAATTGCATTTTTCAAAAACTAGTAGCTCACCGTGATATCACTATGTCGCGGTCATAAGCCAAATCACAATTGTCACAAAATAGTAACATTCCATGATGGTACAGATACGCGAGGAGTATAGTATTTGACACTATGGTGTGACGCGTTGAGGATAATAATTGGGATAATTTTTCCTTGCTAAACAAGAACGACGTGGAAACCTAATCCAAGTGGGGTTATGACTTGTATACTATAAATATAACATCTTAAAAACATGTTTTGAACATCTTGGAACCGCTAAATCGCTTGGAACAACATTGGAGGCTACCACAACTTCTGTTTAGGTTTTTATATCTTTAATTTTTCTTTCTTTATGGTTTTAATCATTTATATAATTAATTGGATGTTTATTATGGCTATGAGTGGCTAAAAACCCTTTTTGTGGGGTCAAAGCCAAGACCATGAGTACGATTCTTTTGAATTGATTTCGTTTGATTTGCTTATCATTATTATTTGTTTGTTTATTATTATTTTTATTATTTTATGGATTGATCACCCATAAAATACATATATTGTCGACCTTTTAATCTCAAGAGAGGGAATTGGGAGATGGAATATGGGAATAATTAAAGTTTGATTTTAATTCTTTTATTAAATAAATAATTTGAATTAGCATCTAGTATAGGGATGTACTTAGATGCCTTACTTTATTCAAATGTAGGATGATAGCTTACAAACGTTTAATTGGATTATTACATCCCCGCTCAATGATGTAGTTATAAAGTCTATATTAGGTAAACGATTGGATGTTGAGAGACCACAATCATGCAATTAACCCTACAAATCAACAACCAAGATGAGCAAGTAATCGAATGAAGTTCAATAATATAGTATGAATATTCGGAGTGTTTAAACCCTGGTTTTTCTCTTGTTGATTGTTCTAAGAGGATGGGACTTTTCCATTTAAGACGATGCCATTTGGGCTATGCAACGCTCCCGCCACATTCCAGAGATGCTTGATGTTGATATTCTCTGATATGGTGGAAGAGACCATTGAGGTATTTATGGATGATTTTTATTTTGTTGGTGATTCTTTTGATGACTGTTTGGTTCACTTGGCTAATTCTATAAGTTGATATGAGGAATGCAATTTGGTGTTGAACTAGGGTAACTACCATTTCATGGTGAAAGAAGGAATTGTGCTTGGGAAAAAGATCTCAAAATGGGGAATAAAGGTGGACAAGGCAAAAATGAAGTAATTGAGAAGCTGATACCACCAGTCTCGGTGAAGGGTGTTTAGTGTTCTTCAGGCCATGTTGGCTTTTATATGCAATTCATCAAGGATTTCTCAAATATTTCAAATCCCTTTGCAAGCTTCTTGAGAAAGAGGTGAAGTTTGATTTTGATGAGGCGTGTCTGAAGGCTTTTGAGTGCTTAAAGGAGTTGTTGGTGTCAGCCCCTATTATAGTTTCCCCTGACTGGTCTCTGTCATTTGAGATCATTTATGATGTAAGCGGTGTGGCCTTAGGTGTTGTCTGAAGCCAATAGCGAGAGAAAGTACATCACTCTATGTACCATGTAAGCAAGGCAATAAACCCTGATCAAAAGAATTATACTATAACAGAGCAAGAGTTACTAGCAGTGGTTTTTGCCTTCGAGAAGTTCTAGTCCTATCTAATCGAGACTAAGGTTATTATGCATACAGACCATGCAGTGCTGAGATACCTAATAGAGAATAAATATGCAAGGACAAGATTGATTTGTTAGGTTATCTTGCAAAAAGATTTTGATTGAGGTAAAGGACCAAAAAGTTACAGAAAATTAAGTTATAGATCACTCATCCAGACTTGAGAACGAAGCAATGCAAAAAATAAGGGATGGGCTTGAAATCGATGATACTTTTTCAGACAAGAAGATTTTGGCAGCATCGGAAGACCTAATTCCCTTGTTTGCTGATTTTGCCAACTACTTGGCAAGTGATCTTGTCCCAGAAGACATGTCCTTTCAGCAGCAAAAGATATTTATGTATGAGGTAAGGAAATTCTTATGGGATGAGCCTTATCTATTCAAGATTTATGTGGATGTATAAACTTTAGATGCATCACAGAGATGGAGATGATGAGTCTTTATAAGGCTTATCATACTTCACCTGTTGGGAGTCACCATGAAGGAACCCATACGACCCATAAAATCTTGTAATGTGGGTACTACTGGTCGACAATATAAAAGGATGCACATGATTTTGCAATAGCCTGTGACCAATGCCAGCGTTAAGGCGTCATTTCAAGGCGCTATAAACTCCCCATAACCCCTATTCTAGAGTTGGATCTATTTGATGTGTAGGGTATGGACTTTATGAAATACAATCTGGTTCCAGTTGACTGCATCCAAATAGGTGGAAGCAGTAGCTCTCCCCAATAATAAGGGTAGACGTGTCACCACTTTTTTGAAGAAATATATTTTTTTCTTGTTATTGCACTCAACATGCAATAATTATTGACATTAGGTTGTATTTCTATAATTATCTATTCAATAGTCTTCTTGAGAAATATGGAGTAAAGTATAAAGTGGCAACACCTTATCACCCTCAAATAAGCGAACAGGTTGAGGTATCCAATATAAAGATTAAGTCCATTTTGGTAAAGACTGTGATAAAAACAAAACTAATTGTTCAAGAAGTTGGATAATGCATTATAGGACTACCAGACAGCTTATAAAACCCTCATAGGTTCCTATCCATATCAATTTGTGTTTGGCAAGGTATGCCACCTTCTCATTGAACTTGATCGCAAGGCAATATGGGTATTGAAGAAATTGAATTTTGAGTGGCATGATGCATCAAAGATGAGGATGAGTAAAGTGAATGAGTTAGTAAATTTTGACTCCATACTTATGAGAGTTGTGCACTACATTAGGATAACATGAAGCTACAACATGATCAAAAAATCAAGTAAAGAGTATTTGAGTTGGGTAACCAGATGTTTCTATATAATTTGAGACGTCGCTTGTTTCCTAGCAAGTTAAAGTCTAAGTGGTATGGGCCATTTACTGTGGTGAGGGTATTCCCATATAGTGCTATAAAAATCAAAGCATGATGGTGAATCACCGTTCAAGTACTATATGGATAACTTTGAGAAAGTAAAGGTTATTGATGATTTGAGCCTTGGTGAAGTCTGAGTAACCAAGGCAACTTAGACGTTCCATAATGTTAAATCATGCATTGCATAGGATTCAACCCATGGGAATAGTTAGTGAAATCTAAGTATCCAACATAGTCATGTTGTGCTGTGATGTTAAATGAAGTGTTGCATGAGAGGCAATCCATGTTTTGTACTTATTTAATTAAAGGGTAACTTATGCATCAAATATGCAGGGCTAGAGATTACAGGAACAAACCAAAAAAATATTTCTAGTGCCAAGCCATATGACACACCTTATGATTCGTAGTCATACTTTACAACTCATCATCTGAGTCGTAGGGACCTATAACTCAGACCACCCTCAGATATTTGGTCTTTGGAGTGATTACGACTCTCAAAATGAATTGTAGTCTATGACTATGACTTGTCACCTTGAGTCATAATCACTGGAAACCGAGCTAGGGTTCCAATTCTAAATGAAGGGAGTCTAAGATTCATAGTCACTAGTTGTTACGACAACGTAAAACCAAGCTCGATATCATAGACCTAACTGGTCGACCTGGAGCAATAATAATGATTAAAATTAAATACAACAAAGGGGTCAAATGATTGGTATTCAAATCATTCAATATAGCAACTCCTCTATTCTCATAAGCTACCAACTCTACTCAACTACACTCCAAACTCATCACAAATATCAATTACGTCAAAATCTCCCAAAGAATCAAATAATCTCACAAGGGTAGGCTTCGAAATTTTTGAAGTAAGAACTTAAGATTTGCAATAAAGTAAGTATTCTCTGTCTTAATTATAAATTTCTATAGTAATGTTTAGATGTGAAATGGTTTTTTGAATTTCTTGTTCATAAGTTATATGGATATCAGTAGATGAGCCCTACTTTTGACAAATTTGTATAATTAAAGTGATAATTTCAGTAAATGTCCTAATGTGGACTGTTTTTGCCGAAATGGATGACTAAGGGATGCTTGATGTTGTTAAATTTATATATTATTGTGTCGGACTAAAAATTTGAACCAACTACTCTAATAATTCATGTTGCAGTGGCTACAGTCTCTTAACGACTCATAAGGTAACCTAACGTGTCGTTATGTCACTCGTAACCACTGGTAAAATAATTGACTAGATGAGTGTAGGTTCTAATAATATTATGACTATGGTTCTTTTTTATCACCCCGCATGATGCACACTGCTTTAAATAAAGCGCAGTGAATAATGCGCCAAACCGCCTAACCAGTTGAACAGTTCTTTTATAGAATGGGTAAACTGTAAAAAAATATTCCTTGCTTCCATCTATCCTCATGAGTGATTTTTTTTTGTAATCTGTCTCTCAATAAGAAGCTTCTTAACGAGTCATAGACACAGTATACGACTTATAGTTAGGAGTCGTAATGACTAAAAAAGGGATTGCATTAAGAAAGCATTTTTGGTCAGATAATAAGTGTTATGAGTCATAGTTTATCATTAAACATATTAGGAGGACTCATTGCCTGACTAGTAAATATTGAATAGGAAACCTTCCACCTTACAAGTTTCACTATGACTTATAACCAGTGGTAATGACTTGTTGCTTGAGTCGTAGGCTTCCCAGATCCTTATACACTAACAAATTATTCTCTTGTTTTTCTTTACTATTCTTAGGACTAACTAATGAAGTCCGGTTAGAGAAGTACCACCACCACAAGTACCACCCACTCTACTTTCCATCGAGGCTTCTCTAGTGCCCATCATTGAATGGTGGGGGTACCCTAAAATGCAAGCACTATATGAAAAGCACCTCGATGTGACCCTTAGAACGGAAAACCCTTGAGAAGTATTTACCTGGAGAGACAGCTGACCACTATAGGAATGTCTGGGATGCCTGCATTTGATGCTTGGGTCAAGCAATATAAGTTTGAGTGGATGACTAAAATATTAGGCCAGTACAGCAAAGCATTGGTACGTGAGTTTTACATTGTGTATCATATGGAGTTGAAAAGTAAAAAACCATTGGAAATTTATGAAGGGGTGCAGACCCAGTATCATATTTAGAAATTTGAGGTGTTAGGGTGAACATCTCTACTTAGACCATATCCTGAATCCTCTATGGACCAGAGTTTGTGCTACCGCCCAACACTATAGATATAGATTTCTGAGTAGAGGATATGAAGAAAATAAAGGTTAAAAAATAGGTTCACGAGACTAGATTATTCAGATCTGGTGGATGGCTAGGATGGATTAGGAAAAGGCCCTATGGGTAGTTGGTAGGGCCGAAGGATCCACATCAATCAATAAATGCAGCCTAAACTTCCAAGAAAAGTCTTGGTGGACCCTGTTTAGACACAAATTGAGTCCCTATTTATCGAACATTATTGTGGGTCCGGATAAAAAAGCACTGATAAAAGGTATAATGTCAGGCTACGAGATATATGTAGCTAAGTGGATAGCCTGAGAGATTAGTGATAGAGCAACTAGAACAAATATAATAATGGATTTCCCTTACCTATTGACCCAGATTTTATTGTAGGTAGGAATGCCATAGGTCCTAGATTTTGATCAATTTTTTAAGTTGAGGACCATAACAGATTAGGGTTTAAGTAGCTATGTAACCAACCTTATCTCAAAGATGACAAAGTTGGTCGTATTGATAATCAGTGAAGTATATAGAGATGGTGGAGATAACACTGCAGGGTTTATAAAAATGGGTGACACCAGGCACCTCCAGTAATTCCACTCCACCACCTACTGTGTCACCATAACCATCTATATCTAGGTCAGCTCCAGTCGACTATGTATTGGTATCACATTTGTTCCTATCTGAAGTTATGATGATGTTGAGCATATAGGAAACGAAGGTACGACATATGGATGGAGGATTAAAACTATGGGTTCAAAAGAGGCTTAGTGATGAAATAAGGACAATGCATTCAAGGTTTGATGGATTTGAGTGGAGGATTACTTCGCAGCTTGAGGGTATCCAGTTCTTAGACCTTGTAAGTGTACAGGACAAGTTAGCGACACTATGAAATTCAGTTAATGAGCTGCATGATAGGCCCATCCTCTTGATGCCTATTGTTTAGGAGACCCACAGAGAGTATATAGTCAATAATATTTAGGTTGTTGAGGATTTGACCCCTGCAGGTAATGTTGGCACACAGGTAGAAAGGCAAAGAAGAACAAAAAGGTGAAGGGAAGAATTAAGGATGAAGAAGTTAAGATTGCAATAAGAGAGAGTATTTAGAGTGAGAGAGACCACAATAAGAGGGTCCAAAATATGGTAGTGGGGATGGTAGTTTGACACCCACTGACGCTGATGGGATAAGTACTAGTACAACCTCACTGCCTGAGCCAACCTATGAGTGCACCAGCCACTACTAGGGCCACTATTGTTGAGAGTGTCCCGACAGCTGTTGGGGTAAATATTGTTGAGGATGGGACACGTTCTGAGGCACCATGTTCTAATTAGGCTTGATATGGCGCCTAGGGTTCCCAGGTATATTTTTGCCCCTCATTTTATGTTATGCATACACTGGGGACAGTGCATAGTTTCTTAGTTGGGTATAAAAGCATATCGCATATCCACCATAGATTGTTTTCATCGTGGTTCTTTCATATCAAATGTGGTCTGCATGCAAAACCAGCATGTTTTATGTTTTGTGTTTGCGTTTTGTTTGTGTTTTGTGCATGTTTTGACTAATGTGTTTGTGTTTAAGAAAATGATACCCATTCTAAAATTTTTGAAAACTATGTGATATGTGTGCAAGTATGACATCAGTGAATCTCGTAATGGCACTACATTAGGAACATAATAACTGTGGCACACAATTGCATGAACTGGATAGGAAGTAACTAGCAATATGACCCTGTATAATGCATGTGTGAGGTGTTACCCAGTCCTCAGTATATGTGGAACAAAGAACTTGCCCAGTTAGTCTTGACTAGGTTGTAGGATCATCAGTTAGGAAAGGATCATAGGCCATTTTCTTTGTAATCATCCCACTTTAGCCAAATAGCCAACCAAATGTGAAAAGGAATCCCTTGTATCAATTTGAGGCTTAATAGACCAAATTTTATTTATATTGACTCACCTTCCTACTTTAGTTGTAATGAACCTATTTTGTCCCTGGTCCTTTTAAGACACTGTGCAACTCAACTCAGGCAAAATAAGGGCAAGCATATGTGTGCACACTATGGGACTTTTTTGTGAGCGAGAGCATCTCTTGAACATTTGTGTATTATCACAATAAATCCATATGAGTGAAAGGGCTTCTTTGATCGAGAGGGTACATGGGTAATGTTGTTATATTATTTATATGTTTGGGTAGTGTAACTTATGTGTATGCCTAGTTGTTTGTTGCAAAGGTAATCCCATTACTTGATTCATGTGTATCATGTTGATGTACTCTATCTGTGTACACAGTTGGGTTTTAAAAGTCTAAAAATAGGAGAGGGTAATGTGTTGTAAACTAAAGTTGACAACTGATTGCAAAAGATATCGTAAGATCTTTCTATTTAAGAATTGTGTTTGTGTTTATTTTGTTTTTGGCCTAAGTACATGCAAATGTTCTAAGTTGAAGGTGTTGACGTGCCATGGAAACAAGGCACATTCGATGCTTAAAATGGTGAAATTATGCATTGACTTAGGTTATTTTTTGGGTATGATGTGTGTTTTATGTGTTTTTTAAGGAAATTAGGTAAGAAGTGGCTTGGACTAAAAAACAGAAAAAAATTCTCTGAAAAAGTAAAGTACTGGTCAGGCTACGTGTCGTCAAGACACCTTATGACTCGTATCCCAATTCGTAAGGAAAATAGTGGCTAAATCAAAGTTGAGAAACTAAGTAATGGAAGGCTATAAGTCGTAAGGATAGACTACGCGCGTAGTGAGAACTCATATTGTGACCAATGTCTATAGCCTTGAAGATTGATGTTCTAGTGGTTGTGAGTCAGTACCACGAGTCAAAATGCATAAGTACAACTCGTGGTGAGGAATCGTAAATACAAAATACTCAAATGACCTGGAGATGAAAAGCTATTGGAGTGACTACGATTAATAGCATATCACTCATAATATGACAACACAAATTGTAACCACTAAAGATAAAAGGGAGCTACGCCAGCAGGCAGTGAGTCATAAGGAGACCTAACGACTCATTTCTAGAGGCGTAACCACTACAGACTTATTTTTTCTATTTTTCTTTAATTAGGTTTAATTTGTTATTTTGATATACTATAAGTACCCTAGGGCTATTTCCTTATTAGGTTACACACTTTTTACAATTTCCTTTATACTTTCACATGCTTTGATTATTGATACAATTGTTCTTGAGTTTTTGGTTTTGTATTGATTATTGTGAAATTAAGAACCTATCTTCTGCATTTATTTTCATGGATTGTTGCATAAGCATAAGCGGCTAATTTCCTTCACTAGGATTGTGTCAACCCGGGTAGATTAACTACGTAAGGGAAGTGGGAGATTCACTTATTCTATTGTAGTTTCTTATTTTGTAATTGTCTTCATATTAATCATATCCCAAGCTACTGCAGTAGCTTAGGAATTGCATGTATTTGATAACGCCCTCAAAAGGGAGTTTGAGATTGAAAAAATGATATTATTACAGTAATTCAAGGCTATCAACCCTCATCTAAGCAACTCGATACTCTAAAGGTGAGAGTTTTACTAAGTTTATAGACAAGGTCATGATATTCACAAGGTGAAGGTTGACATTTATCAACGTGTTCACAATACGATTGATAATACATAACTTATAAACTTTGCATGTAGAATAGTGTTTTAGGTGAATTGAATAAGAGAAAATTATGGAGCTGAGAAGCAAGGGGTAACACCATCAAAGTTTTCGTCTTCTATTGTTACAACTTCAAGCACTCAAGTTCCGCTACGTGTTACTATTGATTTTAAAATCTCCACATTTACTTTTCTGTACTGCTCATGATTTTTTTCAAGTTTGAGAGACTGTTTCACGTATTCCCTATGGGTTTGACCCCAACCTAGTTTGGTTACTATATTTGAAATTAGTCGTAGCATACTTCTTTGAAGGTTAGTTTTTTGGCGACATTACCTCAAGGCAAGGTATATAATCTCTGAGGGTTGTATTTATCATCTTGTCTGATTCAAAAACTCAAGTTCCAAAACCTCGAGTCTTGAATTAGTTCTAGTAGTAAATGAGTTTCCAGACGTATTTCCAAAAGGTCTTCCTAGCGTTCTTACTAAAAGGGAAATCGATATTAGAATAGATCTCCTTACAGATACCCAGTCTATTTTAAATCCACCTTACAAAATGGATCCAACTCAGCTTAAGAAATTAAACTAGCAGCTGAAATATCTTCTAGATAAGGTTTTCATTAGTCCTAGTATTTCCCCATGGTGTGCTCCAGTCCTCTTCGTGTGCCATAAACACAATTCTCTCAGAATGTGCCTCTACTACCGTCAGTTGAACAAAGTTAGAATCAAGAATAAGTATCCCCTCCCTAGGATTGATGACTTGTTTGACCAAATTCAGGGTGCAAATTATTTCTCTAAGATAGACCTTTGATTCGGCTATCACCAGCTTAGAGGCAGAGAATGTGACGCTTCGAAGACAGCCTTCAGAACTCGATATGATCACTTTGAATTTGTAGTTATTTCTTTTGGATTAACGAATGCTCCTACAGCTTTTATCGACTTGATGAAGAGAGTATTCAAGCAGTACTTAGACACGTTCATCATAGTCTTTATAGATGGCATCCTCTTCTATTATCGTAGTGAAGGTGAGCATGTAGTCCATTTGAGGATTGTTTTGCAGACCCTTAAGAATCACCAGATATTCCCTAAGTTTAGCAAGTGTGAATTCTGTTAAAATCAATAGCTTTCCTTGGTCATATACTTTTCGATAATGGTATTTGAGTTGATTTACAAAAGTCCAAAGTAGTAAAAAACTGGCCTAGACCCATCTCACTATAATATATCAGGAGTTCCTGGGGTTTGGTTGGCAACTACAGATAGTTTGTTGAAGGATTTTCTACTATTTCTTCTCTCATGTCAAGACAGACTTAGAAGAAAGTCAAGTTTTAGAGGTCAGATTCCTGTGCGAAGAATGTTTAGGAGTTGAAGACTCGACTCATTTCTGCTCCAGGTTTGGCTCTACCAGAGGGTTCAGATGGGTTCATAGTTTATTGTGATGCCTCCAGAGGTTGTCTTAGGTGTGTTTTTATGTAGAAGGGAAAGTTTATAGTTTATGCCTCTAGACAGCCTAAGCCTCACGAGAAGAACTACTCAACTCATGACCTTGAGTTGGCGGCATTTGTTTTTGCCTTAAAGATTAAGAGGCATTACCTTTATGGAGTTCTTGTTGGTGTTTTTACTGACCATTAGAGTTTACAGTACTTTTTTAGTCAAAAATACCTAAATCTTTATTAGAGAAGGTGGCTTGAATTTTTAAAAGGATATGATATGAGTGTGTTGTATCACCCAAGTAAGGCTAATGTTGTGGCCCTGTCCTTAGTAGATTGTCTATGGGGAGTGTTGCTCATATGGAGGATGATAAGAAAGACCTAGTTTGTGAAGTTCATTAGCTTACTATATTGGGTGTTTGGTTGGTTGATTCAGCCAAATGAAGTGTATGAGTTCAGAATGGTTTGGAATTCTTTTTGAGTTAACAGTTGTAGTCTTTTCCTTAAAGATTTGGAGGCATTATCTTTACGGAGTTCATGTAGACGTCTTCACAGATCATAAGAGTATCCAGTATGTCTTTTCTCAGAAAGATCTCAATCTTCGTTAGAGAAGGTGGTTAGAGCTCTTGGAGTACAATGACATGAGTGTCCTTTACCATCTAGGCAAGGCCAACATTATGGCCGATGCTCTTAGTAGACTCTCCATGGGTATTATTTCTCATGTTGAGGATAGCAAAAAGAAAATAGCTCAGGAAATACATCATCTTGCCAGACTATACATTTGCTTAGTCGACTCTTCAGAGGGTGGTGTATGTGTTCGGAGTAGTTCAGAGTCATCTCTTGTTTCCGAGGTAAAAGAAAAGAAAGACAGGGATTTTAGCCTTGTAAAGCTAAAAGAGTCAGTTCAGAATCAGAAGGTTGAGTTTTTCTCCCAAGGGGGAGATGGTGTTCTTCGTGGTCAGGGTCGTTTGTGCGTTCCAGGTGTAGATGACTTGAGGTAATGAATTCTTGCAGAAGCACATGGTGCATGATACTCTATTCATCCAGGGGACACTAAGATTTACCCCACTTGCGGGAGATCTATTGGTGTAGTGGGATAAAGAGAGATATTGCAGAGTTTATGGCTAAGTGCTCTACATGTCAGTAGGTTAAGATAGAGCATCAAAAGCCTAGTGATTCTATGAAGAAGTTCACCATTCCTACTTAGAAGTGGGAAGAAGTGAACATGGACTTCGTGATGGGTTTACCTCGTACTCGTAATCAGCATGATTTAGATTTGGGTCATCATAGACAGAATGACCAAATCAGCTCATTTCCTTCCAGTTCGTACTTCTTACTCAGCCGAGGATTATGCCGAACTCTATATCAGGGAGTTGGTCAGATTACACGGTGTTCCATCATCTATTATCTCAGACAGAGGCACCCAGTTCACCTCTCACTTCTAGAAAGAATTCCAAAAAGGTCTTGGTACCCAAGTCCATCTCAGTATAGCATTTCATCCTCAGACAGATGGTGTAGCATAAAGGACCATTCAAACTCTCGAAGATATGCTAAGGGTGTGTGCAGTTGATTTCACAGGAAGTTGGGATGACCACTTTCCTTTGGTTGAATTTTCATACAACAATAACTATCATTCCAGTATTCAAATGGCTCCATTCAAAGCTCTCTATGGTAGGAGGTGCAGATCTCCAATCGGTTGGTTCGAAGTTAGTGAAGCCTTAGTCATAGGTCCTGACTTGGTATTTGATACCTTAGAGAAAGTTCAATTGATCCGAGAGAGACTCCGAAATGCTCAGAGCTGACAGAATTCTTATGCAAATATTCATAGAAAGGATCTCGAGTTACAGGTCAGCGACTATGTCTATCTTAAGATTTCTCCCATGAAGGGAGTGAAGAGGTTCGGCAAGAAAGGTAAACTCAGTCCTCGCTATGTCGGTCCCTTTAGGATTCTCAGTCACTTCGGCAAGGTAGCTTATGAGCTCAAATTTCCTTTAGATCTATTTTCAGTACATCTATTCGTCCATGTCTCGTTACTCAAGAAGTGCATAGGTGACCCAACAGTTGTAGTCCCTATTCAGAGCATTGACATTCAGAATAGCCTCTCTTATGAAGAGATTCTAGTAGAAATCTTAGACTATCAGACTCGTCGATTGAGGAACAAATAAGTCCCTCTAGTAAAAGTTCTTTGGCAAAATCAGTCTCATGAGGGAGCTACTTGGGAAACAGAAGCAGATATGCGTACCAAGTACCCTCACCTTTTCTCTGCCAATTTAGATCAAGCTCAAGGTAACAGTCCTTTTTAAGCTTATTCAGTTTCACGTTCAGCATTCAGTATAAACTTTGTATCTATTGCCATTTTATACTTAGACATGCATTTATGTGTCGGTACAATATTTAATCATGCATCAGCTATGCATTCTCACCTTGAGAAACTCAGTTTATCAGATTGCTCAGTTAAGTATTCATGCATCAGTTATCCATGCATCAGATATGCATGATCAGTATGCTATGTACAGTTTGTCAGTTATACGATCATGTTCCAGCTATTCATGTTCAGATCATTTTTCCCCTCCCAGTCAGTTTCATTCGAGGAAGAATGTTCTCAAGGGGGAGATATTGTAATACCCGTGTCTTTTTCCTAGCTAGAAATCATCTCAAGAATGCTAGGACTTAATTTGAAATGAAAATTTGGTTTTGTACATGCAGTATTTTTTAGATTTTCACTTTCTATCACGTGGGAAATTGAGTTGGCTTTCCAACGATACCAATTTCATCCAAATACGACATCAGATGGAGGAGTTATGGATGTTTTACTCTAAACAGTCAGAATTGCCCAAGTGCGATGGCCCAGTTGGCAGACCGTCAAATTAGTGATGGACCACCACTTAGACCGTCACTTCCTAGGCAGAAGGATCCCATTCTAGTTAAGGCCTGACAACAAAGTTGGCGGACCGTCAACTTAGTGACGGACCACCACTTGGACCGTCAAAGCCATGCCAGTTAAGCCATGTTCTGGATAAGGACTGATGGATGAATGACAGACCATCAAAGTTGTGGCGTACCATCAGCCAGGCCATCCACCCTTATCCAGTGAAGCCCATTTCTGGTCCACGTCTGACGGGCTGAATGACGATCCACCAGGAGTCTGACGGACCGTCAGTCAGACTGTCACACACTACATTCAGCTTATTTCCAGGTCATTTTAATAGGGGTATTTTGGTCACTTATCACCCACCTATATATACTCAGATAAGTCTGAATTCAGCCATTTTGCTCACTTTTATTGCACAAACAATAACTAGGGTTTCTCCCTAAATTAAATCTACAAGACCAAGACTCAATCTTCTTCAAGAATCAACGGATTCCAAATCCTTTCAGTTCAAAAACATCAAGAACCTTGATTCAGGTGTGCGTAGTGTTCATCTATGGACCCCTTTCATTCATAGAGTTCAAGAACCATGATTTTAAATGAGAAACTTTGATTTTCTTGTTGCTATGTGATGTTGTTCATGTTAATGACCATTGTTTAAACTTCAGAATATTATTTTAAGATGATTTCCATAAAGTATGCATGTTGTAGTTAAAATCCATGAAATTGGGTGGTTCAAGATGATTAATATTTGTTGAGAAAACCTATGCCCAAGGTGTACATGCAAGGTGTTTGTTAAAATGCATAGGATGCTAGAAGTTCATATTTACATAATTCTATGATATCTAAATGACAAGTCCATATTAGCTATACACTCAATATGAATTCCATGTTATTTATGGGTTGCTATTGTTGTGGTGTGAAACATGTGTGATAATGGAATTATAGAACATATACACAAAATGTATCCACGCTTTCCCTACCATGTTTGAGATGTTTAATAGACTCACGAAGCACGCTATCACTTACTTATGATATTATGAATTGTGGACTCAAATCTTGTGATCAAGTCATGTCATGTGTGTCAGTTTTCTTTTATCGAGTCTTGGGGGTATTCATACCCAAAACTATAGTTGTGTGCCTAGAGCCATGTCACGTTGTCATGATATCTTCAGTCAAGCCACGTTCCATATAATTCAGTCAGTCATATGACTCAGGAAACCTCGGAAACCTAATGATCACAGTCAGTTATCAGTATTATTCCGTCAGTCAATGGAAATTCAGTAAACCCAGTTCATGTATAGTCAGTTAAATCATGTTCAGTCTCTTCATATGGGAGTAGGAGTTAGCAACGAGCAAACCCAAGGATGGGAACTCACCTGCTTCAGATGAAAGTATGATTCTTAGAAGCAATCCTTGTGTTCAAGAACTATGTAGCCAGCATAGGTTGAGACATCAACGCTACCAACTTGAGGGTTGATGGGGTAGACATCCGCCGTTCTCTTTTGGGAACACTACCATATTTGAGGGTCACTCACAGCATGTCTTTACCCGTGGTACGGTATTGACACCCTTCTAATTAGGGCAACGATTGGACCCCAGTTCAGCTATTTTAGCATACATGGGTCATGTAGGTTAAACAACTACCTCCCACAATTTCAGTATCAGTCTCAGTAAAAGAACTCAGATAGTTCTTCAGATATCACTATACCAGGACTATTAGATATAGTCAAATTCAGTTATAGCATGGGACTCAGAAAGTTCCCCCAAATTTAGGACTGTCAGACACAGTCGTTCATGTTATCAGAACTACAGTTTCAGCCATGTATTAGCATACAGATTTAGTTATCATGTACTCACAATCTCAGTTACTATGTATGTATGTTTTCACTCTTACGTTCATATCAGTCAATCAGTTAGCATTATTCATGCATGTAAACCCTTCACTTTAGCCTACATCACTCATATACTCAGTACTCCAGTTTTACTGCTGCATTTGTGCTATGGTGCTTCTTTTCATGTTACACCATAGGTTCAGAGACACGAGTTCCAGACCAGCAGTAGGAATCGTATTTAGTACACAGAGTTGCAATGAGTCCTCTTCATTCGAGGACGATATTACTTGATTTATTCATTTATTAATTCAGTTAGTTTTCTTTTTATGGAGTTAGTTGGAGACATGTTCTCTCAACTCCTTATTCAGACAGTACTTAGAGGTTTTCAGATTTAGTATTCAGATTTAGTTCAGATTCAGTTGTTTTAGGTATTTACTATCTACATAGATGTCATATTTTGACAGCTTCTTTATTCAGTTGAACCTTATGGCCTATTGTCTATGTTTTCCATATTTTACAAGTATATTATACAGTGTACAGGTACAGATATCAATCATGGGTTAGCTTGTGGTCCTTTGGGGTCATAAGCACCGTGTAGCATTTCGGTTCAGAAAATTGAGGCATTACAGATATCTTGGTGAAGGTATTCTTTTTCATATTTCTTGCTGATTTCATCATCCTTTACTATGAGGTGGATTTTGATGTTTCAGTTATTTTAGGAAGGTCTATCCTAGCCACCGGTAGGGCATTAGTTGACATGAAGATGGGATATATAAAATTCAGGCTCAATGATGAACAAGTTACTTTTAATATGGGTCAGTCAATACGGCATCCGTAAGACATAAGAGTGGTGTTTGTGATAGACACTATTGAACATAATGCAATGAGTGAGCCCATTATGGAGAAACTTGGTGTTGAGGCTCTAGCGGTAGTGATTATAAACTTTGATAGTGGTGATATTTATGAATATAATGAGATAGTGAGTGCACTCTATGGTAGAGGTTCTTATTAATATGCACTGAGAAAGTTAGATCTTGACTTGAAGAATAGAGAGACTCCTCCAGCTCCACCACCTTTTAAGGAGCCATCGATCTTGGAATTGAAAGCCCTCATTTCTCACTTGGGATATGTATTTTTAATGGCCAAAAATACTTTGTCGATCATTATTATTGTAGATTTTTTGGATACACAAGTCGAAGCATTAATTTTAGTATTGTAGATTTTTAGAAGGGCCATTCGAGGGACTATTGCAGATATTTTATGGATTCCACCTGGGATTCGTACTCACAAAATTTAGCTTGAATCAAATTGTGTGCCCATCATTGAGCAACAAAATTATTTGAATCTGCCTATGAAAGGGGTGGTGAATAAAGAGATTATAAAGTGGTTAGATGTAGGTGCGGTTTATCCTATTATGGCTAGTAAATGGGTTTGCCCAATTTAATATATTTGTAAGAAGGGTGGGATCACTATGGTAAAAATAAGAAGAATGAGTTAGTCCCATGAGACGGGTTATTGGATGGAGAATGTGCATATATTATAAAAAATTGAACACTTGGACACAAAAGGAGAATTTTTCTATGTCGTTAACAAATCGGATGCTAGACAAACTTGCTTGCAGAGGGTGGTACTATTTTATTAATAGTTATTTGCAGTATAATAAGATTTCTATTGCCACCAAAAACCAATAGAAGACTACTTTTATATGCCCATATGGTACTTTAGTATTCAAGAGAATGTCGTCCATACTTTGCAAAGCTCCAACCACCGTTCATCTTTGTATGATATTGATAATTTCAAATAAGGTGGAGGAAACTATAGAGATGCTTATGGATGAATTTTTTGTTGGTGGAGATTTGTTTTATGATTATCTGGCCTATTTGGCTAATGCACTTTAGAGATGTGAGGAGTCCACCTTGTTTTTAAATTAGGAAAAGTTCCACTCTATGGTGAAAGAGGGGATTGTTCTCAGACACAAGATTTTTAAGAGGGGTATTGAGGTTGACAGGTCAAAGATAAAGGTGATTGAAAAATTACCTCCACCAATTTTAGTTAAAGGTATTAGAAGTTTCCTGGGTCATGATGGTTCTATAGGGGGTTTTTCAAGGACTTCTACAAGACTGCAAATCCATTATGCAAGCTTTTAGAGAAGGAGGTGAAGTTTTTGTTTGATGATGCTTATCTCAAGGCATTTGAGTTCCTTAAGGAGCAGTTGATCTCGACTCTTATTACTATTTCTCTAGATTGGTCCTTGTCTTGTAAGGTAATGTGTGATACTAGTGGTGTGACTTTAGGAGCATCCCTTGGCCAATGACATAAAAAGTTCCTTCACCCCATCTTCTATGCTAACAAAGCATTAAACCCCATGCAAAAAATTATATAGTTACAAAGAAGGAGTTAGTCGCGGTAGTTTTTGCTTTTGAGAAACGTTGATCCTATTTTATAGGGACCAAAGTTATTATTCATACTTCTCAAGAAACTTTGAGGTATTTGATGTCTAAGAAAGATGCTAGGTTGAGGATGATTCGTTGGGTATTATTTCTATAGGAATTTTACTTTGAGGTGAAAGACCAAAAAGAAACTAAAAACCAGCTTCAGACCACCTATCCCTCCTTGATTAGGAGGTAATATTGAAATTAGGGGATGATCTTGAAATTGATGATACTTTTCCAGATGAGTAGGTCTTGGAAACATGTCAAGACTTAATCCCCTAGTTTGCTGATTTTGCCAACTATTTGGCAAGTGACCTTGTCTAGGAAGAATTGTTGTTTCAGCAACATAAATAATTCATGCATGGGGTATGCAAGTTTTTTGTTGGATAAGTCTTATATATTTTGGGTATGTGCGGATAGAGTTATCCAGGGGTGTATTCTTGAGGTAGAGATGATGATCATTCTTGAGACTTGTCATTCGTCAATAGTTAAGGGTCATCATGGTGGTACTCGTTAGGCCCACAAAATTTTACAATGTGGGTACTATTGGGCAACTATCTACAAAGATGCCTATGATTATGCTAGGGCTTGTGATCAGTTCCAGCGGCAAATAAATATGTCAAGAAAACATGAACTCCCTATGATATCCATTTTTGAGTTACACTTGCTTGATGTGTGGGGAATTGATTTCCTAGGCCCATTTGTGAGTTCTTATGGGATGAAGTGTATACCGATAGCAGTCGACTATGTTTCTAAATGGGTGGAGGAAGTTGGACTTCCCAATAATAAGGGTTGAAGTTTCACAACATTCTTGAAGAAGAACATCTTTTCTCAATTTGGCACTCTATGTGCTATTATTATTGATGGTGGGTCTTACATTTATAATCGTCTATTTAAGTCCTTTCTCAAAAATACAATGTGAAACATAAAGTGACAACACCTTACCATCCACAGGAAAATGGGCAGGTTGAGGTCTCCAATTATGAGATCAAGTCCATATTGGTAAAGAATGTGAATTCCAACTAGACTAATTGGTCAAGGAAATTAGATGATGCACTTTTGACGGACCGAACAACTTTCTTTGAAACCCTAGCCTTTACTTGAATAGAGAGTTTGAGAGATAACTTGGGAGTATTTTATTGGGAATGATGTGATAATGAAGTCTAAAGAAAGGCTTTAAGTCATCGGTTCTAAGGGGTTAAAGTGAGAAATATCCAGAGTGCCCTCAACTTAAAAACTGAAAAAGTGATGCCTTTGACTACTAGTCAACCATCGACACATTACCATATCTTACGACTCATCACCATGAGTCATAACCAAGATAGTGACTAGGACCCCATACATTATCGACCTTACGACTCGACCAACCCATTTTTAATAAGACTATATGACTCGTAGGGTCCAGTCATAGTCAACACAGAACCCAAATTAGGGTATGCACTAGACACCCTACGATTGAACCTAATGACTCGTAATATATTCTTATGGCTTGTAGTGAGCCACTCGTACTCTGAGAAAAATCATGCAACAAACTTACATGATTTGGTTATGACTCTTCCTAATAACTCATTCTGAATCTTCACAACTAGTACCCTCAAGTCATACACATTTTAGAAACTTCAACACCATCCACTAGACACCTTACGGATAAGGTCACCTGACCTATCAAGACACCCTACTCATGGGGTCAAGTCATAACCCAGGCAGTGAACTCAAAGCTCAAGAAATTTTTCAAGGCCAAATCCTAGGGTGTTCAAGCTAAGTCTTACTTCTAACTGAATGACATTGATACTTATGAAGGACTTAACATAACTAATACTGAATTATGCTCAACATGATAGTATTCTAATTATAATGATACAAGTATGCTCTGAATGACTTGTAGCATAAAATCTATGATGTATATAAATATATAGGTATCTGGTGTTCATAACCCACCAAAAATATCTAATACAAACTAATTTTGATAAATATTAAACAATCTAAGGTTTAGAAAAAGTCATGATTAACGCCCAATATTTCAATAATTAAGCAAGATGTCAACATTTTCATTATCAAACACATGGAAACATTATTATCGTGAGGGGGTATATTTTCATGGAGGAACTTGAGAGTTGAACTGAATAAATTATGAAATTCATACTTCTCATGGAACCCTAGATAAAAAGGGAATTAAACTTGAGAATTTGCAAAACTTTAGGACTCAATGGGTGAAAGGAGAACATTGATAAATATCCCACATACTTGAAGTAGAATCTTTGGTGAATTTCTTATTGAGAACTGGAATTGCTTAATGAACCCTAATTGCTGCTTCGAATATGAGAAAACTGTCCATTTTAGTTGCTTTGAGTGATTATAATTAATCATATAATTGGGTACTTTAGGGCTTTTATACTACTCTTTGGGGAGTCTAAATGGTGTGGGTTAGGCTATTAGAGATGTGGAAGAAGACTAAAAAGTCCCCAGAATAACGTGTAGGAAATTGGGTTCCCAGTCGCTACGACACATCACTACTGGTTATGAATCGTATTCTGAGTCCTACACTGAGTCTCTGAGTTTTGGGCCTTCACTGTCTTGGCTATAATTCAATACCTTATAATTTGTTTTTACTGACAATGAGTCATTGGGTGGGATTGTAGTCTAAATCTTGGTTCTGGATTCGTTACTGTCCAGGCAACAATTCTACTATATGAAATATAATGCCTCACTACGAGTCACATTTTTGACTCATAGCCACTGGAAGGGGTCTTGGGCAGCATAGTATTTTGACTACAAGTCCTTCTAAATGACTTGTAGCCACTGATTATGGGTCATAAGGAGGAGTCATGGTTACTGGCTACAACTGAGAGTCATTTACTAGAGTGACTACAACTCACTAGTGATGACTCATCATGAGTGGTTATGAATTGAAAACTGAATCATAGTCATGGAAGTGTATTTCAGTCCTATAAGGAAATTTTCCATAAATTTTTGGCTTGACGTCGAATTAAGGCGAGACTTGAAGCGTTGGAAAGCTAACTCTGTGGCCTATCTTTTAAGAGATCTAGAGTTTGAAAATTTAGGGTATTACAATGATCATTTGATGGAGATTAATCGAGGTATATTGGGTTACTTTTGAAGTTTCAAATGACCCATAATGTATGATGGAACAAGGAGTAAGTTCGACGAACGATAAGGAAAAAAATTGAGTGAACGTTTGCCCAATTATTGCTTCCTCTGTGCGACGCAGCTAAGCCCAAGTTCCCAACCATGTGCCACCTCTCTTGAATAATTGAGATACTAGAATTTCAATTCCATAATCTTAGTTGTGCGTCACCCAGTCAAGGGAATGAGATCCGCACTGTGGACCTCCTACAAGGGGAAAAAGTCAGTCCTAAAGTCCTAGTTTGAGTAGGAAACGTGTGTTTCTTACATCTAATACTTATGGGAATTGAATTGTATGAATTTTAGGCTATATAAATATATTCAAATGCTAAAAAGGAGAGGGAACACTATGGGGGCAGTCCATGATATGAAATTAACAAACACACATTCCTAAATCGACTAGGATTTGGTTATCTACTTATTTTAAGTGAGGGCAAAGGAGTCAATGTGTATATTTTCATGTGGTGATGAATATATGATAACACTCACATATACCATATAAAATGGTAGAGAACGTTCGTTGTCAATATCTCAACTTTTGTTGAGGTCAAATCCATAAGGAGTAAAAATTAAAATTCTAGTCTTATGGGTATTAACCTTACTAAGAAAACACCCGAAGTAAAAATAAAGTAAAAAATCATAACTTAAAATGGGGGGTTTTGGTTTTCGGAGAGTCTGTGTCAATAATAACTCAACTCCACAAACTACACAACAATTGTAATTTAACTTCGATATAGGGAGAATCTTGGGAGTATGTCTACCTAAGGGAAAATTAGGTATGGGTATGTGTAGATTTGGTGTACATGCTAGTTGATAACAGTATGGTAGGATAGGTCTAGGATCCTTGAGGCTATCTTGTCAACAAAACCTCAAGAATTTCACTTATTGAACCTTTTGGATACCTAACAAGTGTGTTAATTATATTCACCTATTACCTCAATTGGGTATTCCTATTTCTAGGAAAATACCTAAGATATAGTCAACTTCATAATCACTCTTATGTCTAATATAGTAAGAATTAGAAAACTAAACCCACTAATAGTCTACTATTTCCTTGATTCTCACATCCCTCTTTCAAGGATGATGTAGGTTTCAAAAGTTCACCCAAACCCCTCTTTCAAGAATGGCTTGAGCTTTAAAGAGTTAAGGGTTTTCACCCACAAACCTATTTTGAGTATTTGGGACTTTCACCCATAAATCTCAACCAATTCAATCAAACAATAGTAGAACCCATCATCAACCAACTAGCATATGCACAAATACCTCACAACTAATAACTAATTGCACCTGAGTTCAACAGAATCCCAAGACAATGAAATATAGCTACTCATGATAAAAGAAGAGAAAAATATACCATAAGGGTTGTGCAAAGCATCCATTCTTTATGAAATTACTAAATTTAAGGTCTTTAAATCAAATTATAATTCTTGCCCAATTTAGGGTTTCAACTTCAAATTTAAAATATTACTATGTAAGACCCTGCAAATTTTTCTAGTCGTTAAAACTCTTTAAAGCATGTCAAGGGAAGCTTCACACTTAAAAAATTTAGCTAAGTGTTGGAACTTCTTCATTTCATAAGCCTTCAAACTTTAATGATTTATTTCATGACCTTCCCAACCTTAGGTAGTGATATTTTAGCTAATTCATGATTCAGAATGTCAATAGGGGTTGTCGGACAAGTTTTGGATTTTTTGAACCTCGTTTAGACCACATTTGGGGTCTCAAAATAGCATATCAACACGATCTTGGTGCGCCGCGTCATCTATCGCATTGGCTAACATTGTTGCAGACTGCCAGAGTCAAAAGTACTGAGGCTCAATGTGATAATGATACGATGCATCGGGTATCACATCAATGGCATCAATTCACCATGTCGACCAGCACATCGGCACCTAATTTGTTAGTTATTAAAATAGCCACGACCCCAGGGTTATTTCAGTCTTTTTTCCACTCTTATATAACCCTAAAAAACTTGATTCGGCCATATGTCACCCGAACTATAGTGGTTTCTCTTAATTTCTCTCAAGAACAAGTTAGGGTTTTCCAATTGAAGATCCAAATTCAAGATAATTCTACCGCCAATCTTCCAAAAATCAAGAACTAAGGTATGTTAGATGTTGATTCTTGGGTCCCTTCCACCCAAGAAGTTCAAGAACCCTTTTTCAAATTATAAAGATTGAATATTTATGATTTTTCATGATTTCCGTGAGTTAAAGTTCATGTTTATGTTATTGTTGAGTTATGATTCATGTTCTAGATTACAAGTTTCATGATTTAGTCCTAGCATGTGATGATTTGCATAATTCTCATGATAAACCCCTTTAAGTTGCAAGTTTATTGATGTAGGCACGTTAATTGGATGTATTGATTGTTGTATAACCAAATGATGCTCCTCATATGTTTGATAAAATACTTATGTGAAGAAAATAGTCATTATACCATGTTAGCATGAAATCCCTAATTATGAATAAGTTAATGCATGCCAAGTGTTTGTTGAAAGGCCTTACTGGATGAATTATGTTATGGTGCATGCACTCCCATTTATGTGTATTCCTTAATGAATGAATTATGAGACATTGGTATTCATCCCTATAAATTTACATAGTTAAGACTTCCAAGTGCTTGAAGAGATGCCTCCTTGATTTTATTATGAATGATAGACTATTGTTATGTTATTCAAGAATTGTCATGCCTTATTTATTTATGTTATCGAGTCCTGGTGGAATTTAAGACCCAAAAATTTAGCTAATTGTCTAGAGCCAGTGTCAGTTCTCAAGATAAGCTCAGTCGTGCCATGATCAGTAGAACTCAGTCAGTTACAGAAATTAGAGAGACTTAGTAATCTCAGTATCAGTCTATTCCAGTTCAGTATTTAGTTCAAACCTCAGTAGTATTCAAGTATCCAGTCCACAAAATCAGTAGCATTCAGTCAGATAACATAATTCAGTAGTATTCCATCAGTCAATGGAACTTAGTGAGATCAGTTCAGTTTAGTTAATCAGTATGATCAGTAACAGTTTAGTCAAGCCTAGTATGAACTATTAAATCAGTTCAGTGTCTTTTAGTTGGTAGTAGGATTCAGCACTGAGCGAGCCTAGGGATGGGGGCTCACCTGATAGATAAGACTGAGATCCCTAGAAGCAATCCCTAAGTTCCATAACTACGTAGCCAACATAGGTATGAGATGTCACCCATTAGATAGGACTGACATACTCTGGGATCAGCCGCTCAGTAGCACAGATTCAGGACTGTTGGATACAGTCACCCATTAGTATTATCAATAGATTTAGAGATCACCCACTAGATAGGACTGATCTTAGATTTAGTCAATCAGTATCAGTACCAAAAGATTCATAGATCACCCATTATATAGGACTGATCTCAAATACAGTCAATTATTATCGAGTACCATTAGATTCAGAGATCACCCGCTAGACAGGAATGATCTAAGATTTAGCTAATCATCTTCGTTATCATTATATTCAAAGATAACCCGCTAAATAGGACTAATATCAACCTCATTCAATCAGATATCAGTATTAGTAGAATCAGTTATCAGAAATCCAATTATTAGAATTCGGAATTCAGTGTTCCTACGATTTCAGTTATAGTTTGTGCATTCATGCATGTATCCTCATTCAGTGTACTCATATTATTTAGTCAGTATTGTTCATGCATATGAACCCCTGTATTTAGCCTTACCTCATCTAGTATACCTATACATTACATCGTACTGACGCATACTTTTCTGCGTTATGATATTTTATATCATAGGTTCAGAAGCTTGAGCTCCAGACCACCCTTAGCAGTTTAGATTCAGCCAGCAGTAGTAGTTAGCAGTGAGTTCTCATCAATAGAGGATTATCTATTATTTCATTATATTACTAGATTCAGTATTTTAGTAGGCGGAGTTAGTTGGGGGATTGCCCAATCAACTCCACAGTTCAGACAGTTTAGAGGCTTTCAGACAAGATATTTAGACAGTTGTATTAGTGTTCAGTTTTTCGATTGTATTTCAATTTTTGAACCTTATGACAATTTTTCCACTAGTTTTCCATATTCTTACAGTGTATTATTCAATGCTCGGTTACAGATATCAGTCAAGGGTAAGTATGTGGTCCTTTGGGATTATGAGCATCGTGTAGCATCCGGGGTACCAAACTTGGGGCATTACATACTAGTCTCTAGAATTCCCAAACTGGGAAAGGGATTTAGGCTTTTAAGGGATTTGGGGTCGGATGCTAAAAATTATAAAATTGCCCCTAGGCATAATCCCGTATTGCCGCGATCGCACCAGATTTATTGCGATCACGGCTACAGAAACCGCAGGTAGATCTATGCAATCGTGGTTGATGACCTTCTTGATTGGTTGCAATCGTGTCCCTCAGACCACGATCGCAGTAACTCAGCCTCGTTCTGTACATGGTCCTTCAGTTGTGTACTTTTTTTCTCCTATTTGTTCCTTTTCAGCTTAATTCCATATCCTTCTATCTCATCACCTGTATACCTACAAAATATGAAAATTAGTGCATTTAATTGCAATGTTGTCTCATTTATCTCTTCAAATAATAGTAGTGTACATGAATGATAAGTGAAAATGAGCGATAAATTAACCACTCATCAACACCCCCAACTTAAAGCTTTGTTTGTCCTCAAGCAACACTACTTCTTACCATGAGATTATGCACATTTATGCAAGGAAAAACTATTTTCACGACACCTCTCAACATAAAATGTGATTTTTCAAGGATCCAAGAGAATTTAAAGAGAAACCATGTAAAAATCACTAACAATCTAGAAATGACTCACCTTTCACCTCAACTACATTATATTCCTTTTTGCCTCATTTTGTGGAAGATGACAAAATCACCTACCTCAACTTGTTTACATGCCTCCTTACAAAAAAGAAAATTTCACACACCAAGTCTTCGGTTATGCAACAAGGAATTTAAGTATAAAAAACTCTCTTTCTCAAGATCTCTCGATGATAACAAGTACCATGCCATAGCTTGCCACTATTTTCTATCACCACTTCAATGTAAATACTTGGTTGGAAATCATGAAGGGTTTTTTGAGCTTATAATGTAGGTTTGGGGTAGGGTAGGATATCTTTTAGGAATAACATGGATATACCATCCTTGGACATATACATCATACTATTCCATCCAACTTTTGATCATGGGCCACTTCTTTTGTTTTTACTCTTTACACATGTGCCTACCTTTTATATCCTTAGATTTCCCACTTTCTTTTCTTTTCCTTTTTCTTGCACCCTTTGTGCTTCTCTTTCCTTTGTTAGATCCTTTACTTTTTCTTATTTATTTGTTCTCAATACTTAAGACCATAAGCACTCACTTACAACTTCGTGTCCTAAAGTTACCTTTTTCAATTATCACCACCCCCAACTTAGGCTTTTAGCCTCAAGTTGCAATTTTAAGTTCAAGGAAGGCAAGGTTCAAAAGAAGGATAAAAATTAAAAGGCTCACAGCATGAAATTTTTTTTCCAAAGAAAAGTCCAAAGGCTCAAAGTGGGTGATTAGGGATAACAACTATACAAGTGTAGGCTTTTTAAGCTAAAGTTGACTTCCAATGTTACAAAGATGGCCTAAGATCATCTTCCCAAACAAGTACAATCAAAATTAGCCTTGAAAAAGTAATGGGGAAAGTTCTAGATAGTAAAAGTACACATGATATTTGGACAACTAAGATCACCACATATGGTATGCAAATTTACCAAGGAGGCTCTATTGCCCCTTCCACTAGAGACAAAAATGGAGTATCTATCAATTTTCACAAACCAAAATTTTTGGAGTCACATAAAGAGAAAAAGTATCGGTACAAGGTCGCTCACGTCCATGTCCTTGATTTTTCAAAAACTTTGGACGGAGAGGGTGTTTATTTTGCATTTGCATCATGAACAATTTTATACCTATGGTACAAACATAAGCCTTTGTCTCATATTTTGGCCTTTACACTGGCAAACTATATGGTTACTCTGACTTTTTCCATAGGTACAAGTGTGATCCCAAATCCAAAAATATTACAGGTACTCAGATTTCCCTTAGATTTATGACCTTGATGCTATGAGTACTTAGACTTTTCCTATCTCTGCGGCTCAAAACCCAATCATAATACTTTTCCCTTAAGAATGTCATCACTCAATCTATCATAGGGAGATACTTTTCGGATATCATCACAAAAAAAATAAAGATAACGCAAAAAATTAACAACGAAACAAAATGACTAATTCATGCAAATATGGGAACCATCAAAGCGCCCAAATTTAACAACCAAAATAAAAATAAACATCATCCAAAAGAACCTAAAACATCCAGAAATATCAATAATACATGACCAAATCAAATAAATACGGAGACAAGCACCCCCAACTAAATAGCTAGTAGTGTCCTCATTGCATAAACAATAAAGCAGAAGAAGTGAAAAAAGTATTCCCTTAAACTGCATCAAGAACTGCTCTCGTCAGTAGACTTTATATCATTATTGGCATTCTCAAGACCGAAACATTCAGTTGATGCCTCATCATCACTCTCCACTCGATAGGAAGGGAGTCTATCATGGGGTTTTTAGACCTTCCATAGTCCCTTCACCCCTTCCACATCTTGCTAAAGAACTCATCTCTCTTCTTCTCCCTTTTCACCATCTTCTCATATGAAATTCGTAGATCATGTAGAGACTCTACCAAGGATGAATAGTCTCTCTCAAGCCTAGCAATTGTAGCTCTCTTCTTCTTTTGGTCCTCTCAATACTTCTCATAATCATGTTGGGACATATATGAAAGACGGGTCATGGAGGGCTTTCCCGACCCCTAGGGTAGACCTGACATGAGCTCCCTGATGGCCGCAATATAAACTCCAATATCCTCACAAGTCTTGATGGTGGATGGTTTACAAGATTCAGGCTTCTCATATGTTGACTTCACCAAATCGATCTTCTTTTTTTTGTTTTTCCCCAATATTCTCTCTTCTCGAATTTTTAAAGAATTGATAGAAGTGCCAGGGTGTACCCAAGTGTCTCCAAAGTATTCATCAATCCCAGCTCTATTACAAATCTCAGTAATCAAAGAGGGAAAGAAGAGATGTGTCCTGCCTTGGTCCTTGAATAATTTTATTTTTGAAACCATAAGATGGCCAACATCCAAAGGAATGTCTCTAAAATACAAGCAACCATTTGAGCCCACAAATCTGGGACTATTGTCATGTGGGTGCAAGGGGAGACTCGACTACATATAATGTTCACCTAAATCCATTTCTCAGAATTGAAGTCATTCATGTGGATGTTACTCTTTGTTGTCGTAATGAAACTTCCTTCCTGGGGAACAACCTTTCTACCAACCAACTTCCAATTCGCACCCTTTTTGTTCAAACTCACCCATATCAACATTTGGAGCCCATAGATAGTTTTGATTCACTCTACCCCAAATTCCACAACTTTTCCATGGATCGTAATAGTCATGTAGGATGGATCTGAGAAAGACATTATGCTAAGGTTGGTGTAGAATTCACAAACTCTTTGCTCATTCGCCTTTCTAGGATACAAGGGAAAACACCACCACTATATGGCCACAAGACTATCATGAAATGCTGAAAGCTTTTTCAGCACATTCTCCAAGCATATTTCTCTCTCCAAGAGAAACTTTGTCCTCGAAAGATTACCATAACAGTAAGTATGGCATTTCGATGCCATGAATTAGATGAGGTCATATTTCTCCATTATATTCTCCTAAAAAAGAACGAACAACATAATGACATCAATCATTGACATATTCTTCCACAAACTATGTTATTTGTCCACTAAAGCTCATCGAATGGTTACTTGGTGGTGTTTGGACAAAAATTAGGAGTGCAGAATTTTTGGCACAGGTAAAATAGTAGCCTCAGTTATTTCAATCACATGCCATAGAGTTGTTATTGCTATCCCGATGATCGCAATCACGGTATATGAGACCAATTTCAATCCAATTTTTTTCAATGTCTAAAAATTTAAATTTGAAACCCGAAGCATATTCTATAACAAGGATTTACACTAAAAGCATTGAACAAAATTGCTAGGTACTTGATTATTCCCCTAGAATACAAAAGCCACTAGTGAATACTCATACGGGAAACCTATAGAGCACTTGGTGTGCACGTTTCATTTTTCTTAATTTCACCCACAAATTGGGTACTCAAGACTTTCCCACACATGTGCACACCATATTCTAGTAGCTAAACACTACACAAATAAAATTTATGAAACATTTAAGCATGAAAAACATAATTTCAGGACTTCCCTATAACATGCATTTTATGGCCTGTTTTCCACAATCAAGGTATAAATTTGAGGCACCTACTAGATAAGTTATGTAAGAGGGATGCAAGGATGTTATGGGAATGCTCACAATTTATCCATCACTAGTTACAAGTAGAAAGGAAAGTTGAGAAGGGAATGTTGGGAAAAAATGGGGGTTCGGATGGTTATATGACTTATCTGACCATGATCGTGGTTAGTATTCCACGATCGCAGACCTGCAGGGGACCACGATTGTGGCTAATGTCCCTCGATCATTGTAACTTGGGGCATTTCTGCTCCTCTATTCAGCTTATTCACATTTGGTAGATTTTCCCCTGTTTAGTTCAACATGCAAAAATTTCACACTTTCCCCTTCTCAGGCTCATCTATCATACTCTATAGCGCTATAAATGCATTGCTCGATTGACAAAATTAAAATCTACTTTACAAAAATAAAAATAAAGGATTTGGGCCACTCTCGTGGAATTTGTGGGTTCCCTCCCACATGGAGCCTTAGTTTACATCGTGTCACAACGTCTTTTTTCTTTCTCAAGTTAGGTCCTCAACGGCCCTCTTATTCACTTCTTTGATTTCAACATCAATTACTAATATCACTTGAAATTCCATGGGTTGTTTCTTTATTTTGCATACTCAAAAAGAGACCTCATCATCATGAACTCTAAACATTATTTCACCAAACTCTAAGTTAACAATGTCTCTTTCGGTGGCTAATAAAGGTTGACCAAGAATAATGGGAACCTCTTGGTCCATTTCACAATCAAAACCACGAATTCCGTTGAAAGTACAATTTTTTCCAGTTTAACTAGAACATCAAACAAAATCCCTTCAACCTCTTTATAGACCAATCCACCATTAAAAGCCTCAGAGATGTTGTAGTTGGGGTATCCAATCTGTAATTCTTGTAAATGATAAAAGGCATGAGGTTTATACTTGCACTTTTAGTCAAGGGGTCTGTAAGTGGGGCTTTGACAAAATTATAAAATTTCCAAAGCAGATGCAAAGCAGATCCAAAGTAGATAGCTCTTTTCCTTCACATTTGGCCTCTTGTTGACTTGAATTACTTGCTTATCTTTTCTTTTTAACTTTTACCTTCACAAATGAGCATTAAGTAAGAGATTACCACTAAATCAATGGAAAACCATGATAGTTTAGGCCTAAAAGGTGATAGCAAGTCATCAAATTAATGACTTATTAGTGATAAACTCAAGAATTTATGGCCAAGTTTAGAAATCTCCCTATCAGTATCCCATTGCTTGAAGGGATCCAAGAGATCCCAGGATATACTAAGCTCATGAAGAAGTTGATGTCGGAAAATAATCTTATTGACAATGACACGATCGAAGTCACCCATGGTTGTAGTGATATCATGCGTAGAAAAATTATGGAAAAAAAGGAAGACCCCAGAGCTTTTACTATCCCTTGAACCATTGGAACACATATGTTTACCAAAACATAGAATGATGGATCTGCTTTCCATCTGCTCTCTATCTACTCTCCATTCGATTTGGATCCGCTTAAGCAGATCAAGAGCAAGGTGGAAATTTTATAATTTTGTCAATGTGTAAGTGGAGCTTATTTAAGGGGTCTTGTAGCTCATTTTTATCCATCATTCTATAACTCTACCTCCCATATTTATTCAAGGGTTCTTGTAACTTCTTGGAGCTTGGAGCAAGACTTGTACTAATTTTAAGCTAAGAAAGCATTAGAGTGGCTTCTAAGTGTCGATTTGGCTTCACCCATTGAAGATTCATTGGATTCTAAAATTGTGGTTTTCCCTCTCTTTATTTTCTTATGGATAACTTTGATGTAAATATTGATTTAATTATTTTTATTATCATTATGAGTTGCTAGATCTACCTCTTGGGGTTATACTTTATTAAGGTGCAATGTCTGTGGATTATGATAACATTTGTGTAGATTTGAGTTTGTTAACGATGGGTTCTATCATTGCTTTATTAAATTGATTGGGATTGATGGGTGAAAGCCCCAAATACCCAAATAGGTTTGATGGATAAAAGATCCAAACTCTAGAAAGCTTAAGGTCATCTTCAAAAAAAAGATTTTAGATGAAGTTTAGGAATCCATGTCATCCTCGGAAGAGAGGTGTAGAGACCAAAGAAATGGTAGACAATTATATGTGTAGTTTGCTAATCTATCACTATCTTAGACATAAGGGTGGTTGTGAAGTTAAATACGCCATAGGTATCATCCTAGAAATAAGGATGACATGATTGAGGTATTTGGTGGTTTTTATTGATACACTTGTTAGGTACTCAAAGAGCCAATGGGTGAAATCTTTATGGTTTTGTTGAAAAACTAACCTCAAGTACATTAGACCTAGCCTACCATATCATCAATGATTAGAATTTTCATCGAATTATCATGTTCCCATGCACATCTTTCCCCTAGGAAAGCATAATACCAAGATCCATTTTAATTGATTATACTCTAATTGTTCTTAGTCTCAAATTAGTCCCTTAGAAGTCCAAGAATTTCATTCGCATTCAACATGATTGAAAACCGCCAAAACCATTTTGTAAAATAGGTTTAAATCAGGCAACCACTTCTATTTCTAATTAACTCAATCGCTAATCACATTATTTCTCATGGATTCGACCCTAACTCTGGTTGGGTAAATATATTGACAATGACCACCATGAACTTAATTGACGTATAAGTTGAGCGTTATCAAAAATGGCGTCGTTGCCGTGGAATAATTTGGTGTATTGAGTTAGTTTGGAATTTTAGCTTACTTGCTTTGGTTCAAACTATTAAATATTTGTTTGTTATCTTCTTATTATTTCTTGATTTAGATAGATTTTCATCCTTATTTATTTGTTAATATGGCATCATGGAATGAACGTAGATTTGGTGGTCGGAAATCACCTTGGGAGAGATTGTAGATATGCTCCCAGGGAAGAGGTGTGGACCATCTCTACCCTATTATGAGCATAATTTTTCTTTATGTGGTGGTCGAGATGGACATGAGAGCCAATGTCTGAATGCCCCCTCCCTCATTATGCTAACCTATTTGCTAGTTCTTCTTATGATTTTAATAGGTTTTATGGTCAAGAAAAGGAAGAATAAAGCACCATTAAGAGTGGCATTGAAGCTATTCTTCAACTAATCTTGGATCATTTGGAATCAATGAGAGATAACATACGTGATATACATCAAAACATGGGGGCATGTAACAAGGAAAGAAAAAGGATAGAAGAGATGGATATGGAGTTCAATCATTCAAACACCACAACTATGCCCACTCTTCTAAATAAGCTTTATGTTAAGGAACCCTAGGTGGTTTCCCAACCAATCGAACCAACCATGACGGATGATGCCAAGATTAAGGAAATGGTGCTAGAGTCAAAAGAAGAAACCAAGCAAATCTCTTATGAAGACTCTAGCCCAATTCGGGGTGAAGATGTTGAGAAGGATGCAACTCCAAAATTAGGTAGAAGACCTCACTCGAACCACTTTTCAACTTTATGCTTGGCAGATATGATGAAAGTTCAACCACCCAAGCAAATGATGAATTTTGGAGATAAGGAGAAAAATCCTAACATTTTGGAGTTTTTTATTCCAAAAGGGAAAAATGAAGCCCTCACTTGAAGTCCAATAAATGCAAAATTCAGTGTGTAACAAGTGAATTTTTAATGCTCTCGCCAATACCCAATGAGCCTATTAGAAAGTTTGATGTGAAGTTGTGTAAAAGGTTTAAATCTTCAAAGTGGCAAGATAGAAAATATTTCATTGTGTCCTCACCTTTGCCAAAATACCTCAAAGATGTATTGACCTAAATTTGGGCCGCTGTTTCAAGTCTTTCAAATAAAGACATAAATTTGATAGGCAAAAAATAGCGTGCCGCGACTTTAACTAAGGCGCTTCTTGGGAGGCAACTCAAAGAATTTTTCTTGGTAGTTTCTAACATTTTTTATTCAATTGTAAGATTTTGTTTTAGTGTTTACAGGTGATAAAAGAAGATGGAATGGATAAAGTAAAGTTTGGGGGCAAAAAATTACATCCCGAGCCAAAGTTAATTTGATATTTCATGCCGAAATGGGTCGTACTAGCTTGGACCAGCATTGGACATGCTTGAGCAGTCTAAGAGAAGTCCAAGAGCAACCTGGACACAATTGGGCCACAGCTATACTGGCTGGACCTGCTCTGGACATGCTTGAGCAGCCCAGGTACAGACCAGCAGCATTTGGGGAGTAGATGGCTCACTGTGTCACTGCCTGGACCTGCGCTGGACCTGCTTCAACTGACCAGGCGTAGGTCAGCCATATCCTAGGTGTAGGGTGGCTCAACATAGTTGGGAACAAGCTGGTTTGACCTGCGTTGGTTCTGCTTGAGCAGTCCAAGCACAGGTCCAACTACGGCATACACAAACGGATAGTTTTTGAGCTAAAATTGTTGAACATTGCATATGAATTCACATGCAAATAGGCTGCCTTTGGAGATGAAATTGCTGAGCATTTCACTTGTACTCAACCTTAATACAAACATTAAAATTCTTAATTCAAGAATGGAACCCCGAATAAGTATCTTGAACTCCCTTTTCATCAGTATCCTCTCTTAAGTAAGCTTACAAGGTAGGATCTTTACAATGCAAATGGTGATTACATTTCATGAATTTTTTTGGTTTAAATTTATTTTATTTGAGCTTAAGTTGATAAAATATGATTGTTGGGGTGAACATTTTTGAACATATGCCTTATTTTAAATTGTCCAATTGCAATTTTTGCTTCCATATGCTAGTACACCCCATGTGTTCGATGAAACATCCACTTGTAGTTTGTTTGCTTAATTGAGTAGTGGGTGATTTAATTGGGCTAGTATAATTATAAATGGTGTGTTTGGTTATGAATTGGAACATTGAGCTTGTTCACATGTGTTGTCATTCTATTTTTCAAGCTTTTACCTTTGTTGTGCGCCACATGTTTGTTAAAATGCCAATAAGAGAGGAATGCTTTATATGCTTGTAATGGTTAATGTGAACTTTCTTAGCGTATTTGGTGTTCATTTTTGGAGCATAACTTTGAGTTCAAATGGTCTTAAATTTTGGATAACCGGTGCTTTTTGGTTGAGATTATTGATGAATTTTGCATCCATGGTTTGATTTATTAATGGCTTATCATAGCATCCCCGGGTGAAGTCTAAGTAACTCGAGAAACATGAATGCTTGCCTTGCCCTATGATAGAATTTTATTGATGCCATGAAAATTGTGAGGAAAGAATCCCATGAAGCATAATGATAATGTTGCTTTTCATTCCCCTAGGTTTTTCTTTAATTATTTAGGAAGGAGAAAAAGTTCAAAAATGCTTTACAAATGTCATTGGCAAGAAATAGCATGATTTTCAGAAAAAAAAAATAGTTTTCTTTGTTAAAAAAGATCAAGGATGTTTGTGATCTTTCTTTTGAGTGAGACCATTAAATTCCATTTTGGCTCTCTCTTTACAAGGATGAGTCTTTGACTCGGAGTTACTTATTAAGCTCAAATTATTCAAATTGGTGAGGAGATTAACTCTTTTCTTTATAAGTACGATGCCATGTGAGGTAAGATCTTTGAATAATTCTTTTACATATGTGTAGTGTAGAACTTGCCCCAAGTGTGTTCTAAGAAAAATTATAGACAATCTTGGTTTGGAGAATTACCCAAGGCCATTGTTAACCCGGCACATAGCCAAAGTCCCACCTTAACATTTTTCCCTAGTAAACCATTTTTTAGCCTTTTTACTTATTTTTCCTTCTTTTTATAATTATAACCTTGCTAAAATACCTAAGCCCTTTTTAAAACCTTACTTTGGCACTTAACCTTCTTTGAAACATCAAATTATTCAAAGAAATAAAATATAGGAGAAAGCCTATATTTGGGGGATTTGTGTAGTTAGGAGAGTAATGTAAGGGTGGTTCAAACCCTAAGAATTTTTTATTTTTTTTTTTGGGGGGGGGGGGGGGGGAATTGGCTAAGATGAGCCAAGAAAGGTGTATGTAAGGTATTCTAATCATGTAAGAAACAAGAGACATATTCAGTGATAAAGTTGTCTAGCCTAACCCATAGAATGTGAACAGAAATGAGACAAATGAGGGGGCTACAAAGCGCTTAAAGTTAGAAAGTCTCTTGGAAAGGCCAAAGAATTGAAGAAATAAAATGGTGGCTTTGAATTATTTTGTAAATGCTAATCACAAAGGTTGAAAAATTGGGAGATGATTTGAAGGAGAATAAGGTGGAGAGTTTAAAAATTTTAAGGGTAGAAAGGTTTGAGAAATTACATTAAAGGAGGTATTTTAGTCACTTGATCCATAGATATTCCTTCCCGCTCCTTAAACTTTCAAATTTACCCACAAGACCTTGGTGATTCCAAACTAAGTAAATCTACATTAGTGGAGAAAAACCCAAAGGGAAAGCTTATGGTTCTACTTATTATACTTGAATTTCTTTGCGAGAGTGAGTGTGAATTCTTTCATCGAGCTCCTTTAGAAATTTAAATGCTTTGTATGTGTGGAGCTAACTCTTTTATGTGAGTGGCATCGATACTTTTGGGTCGAGAGTGAAGTCTTACTATCAACTTGAGTAAATGGGTGACATAAGTAGCATTGTGAAGATTGAGACAATCTTTGAAGATTTTGATTCTCCTCTTAATATGATTTGTGGATTTGGAAGGTTCATTTGATACAAAATTACATCCTTACTTTTTAAATATGAGCTTATTCAAAAATTTTGGTTTACTTTTTGCCATGAAACATTTTAAAAGTTTTTGTAGAGATTTGTTAGCTTGTTCCTTTAGTATAGCTTTCTTTTAGGTGGATTTGAGTTGAATAGCCTATATCATTGCATTATTCATGGTTGCTTGAGGACAAGAAATAGTTTAAGTTTGGGGGGTGATAAGTCATCAATTTGATGACTTGCTAGCACCTTTTAGGCCTAAATTATCATGGTTTTTCATTGATTTGATGGTAATTTCTTACTTAATGCTTATTTGTGAAGGTAAAAGTTAAAAAGGGAAGATGAGCAAGTCATTTAAGTCAACAAGATGCCAAATGTCAAGGAAAACAGCCATCTATGTTGGATCCTCTTTGAATCTACTTCGGAGCTACTTTCTATCTACTTTCTATCTGCCCTCCATTAGCTTTGGATCTACTCAAGAAGATTAAGAGCTAGATGGCAATTTTGTAATTTTGTCAAATGTGCAAGTGGGGCTTATTTAAGGGGTCTTGTAGCTCATTTTCATCCATCATACTGCAACTCTATCTCCCATCTTTAGCTTAGCATTTTAGTAATTTCTTGGAGCTTGGAGCAAGACTTGTACTAATTTTGAGCTAAGAAGATATTAGAGTGGCTTCTAAGGGTAGATTTGGCTTCACCCATTGAAGATTCATTGGATTCTTAAGTGTGTTTTGCCCTCTTTTTATTTTCTTATGGATTACTTTGATGGAAATATTGATTTATTTATTTTTATTATCATTATGAGTTGCTAGATCTACCCCTTGGGGCTATGCTTGATTAAGGTGCAATTGTGTGTGGATTATGATAACATTTGTGTAGATTTAAGTTTGTCAATGATAGGTTCTATCATTGCTTGATTAAATTTATTGGGATTGATTGGTGAAATCCCCAAATACCCAAATAGATTTGATGGGTGAAAGCACCAAACTCTAGAAAGCTTAAGGCCATCTTTGAAAAAAGGATTTTGGGTGAAGTTTAGGAATCCATGTCGTCCTCGAAAGAGAGATGTGGATACCAAAGCAATGGTAGAACAATTATATGTGTAGTTTGCTAATATATCACTATTTTAGACATAAGGGTGGTTGTGAATTTAACTACGCCATAGGTATCATGCTATAAATAGGGATGACATGATTGAGGTATTTGGTGGTTTTGATTGATATACTTGTTAGGTGCTCAAAGAGCTAATGGGTGAAATCTTTGTGGTTTTCTTGAAAAACTAACCTCAAGGACATTAGACCAAGCCTACCATATCATCAATGATTCAAATTTGCATTGAATTATCATGTTTACATGTACATCTTTCCCCTAGGAAAGCATAATTCCAAGATCCATTTTAATTGATTGTACTCTAATTGTTCTTAGTATCGAATTAGTCCCTTAGAAGCCCAAGAATTTCACTCACATTCGACACAATTGAAAACCCCCAAAACCATTTTTTAACAAAGGTTTGAATTAGGCAACCACTTCTATTTCTAATTAACTCAATCACTAATCACATTGTTCCTCGTAGATTTAACCCCGACTTTTGTTGGGTAAATATGTTGACAATGATCGCCTTGCGCTTAATTTATGTGTAAGTTGAGCGTTATCAATCACCCTTCACTTTTCTTTGAAGCCTTTGGGGAAATGGGGGACGGACTTGTGTTGTAGGCATCATATCACTTTGTGGTTTCTCATTTTCTACCACCTCTTTATCAACTTCCACCAGTTCCTTTTCATCTTCTTCTTCTTCAGATTGTGGTGGAACTTTTTTTTACTTAACCTTAGGCATCATTTCACCCGAATCTTCTTTCAAATGATTACTAAGGGTCTTCCCAGTCCTAGTGACTAATTTTTAAAACTTGAGCTTCATTCTTTGGGTTTTCAATAGTGTCACTCGGAATACCACCCTTTGTCCTAGAATTTAATTCAGTGGAAATTTTCTTGATTTGAGTATCCAATTGTTTAATGGAGGTGGAGTGGGACACCTGGGTTTGATTAAGTTCAAAAAAATCTCTTTCATTTCATAGACCATTTTTGTTTGTTCCTTCTACTCTCACCAAAATCCTTGCTAAGACATCTTTGATTTTATATATTAAGGTTGACGGTGCTACCATCCTTATTCTTTGCTCGGTCATGAGGGGGCCCATACTAATCATAATCATGATCTTTGTTCCTCTAATCACGATCACGTTCACAGTCCGTCCAACCTTGATTCTCAACTTGCCTTTGATAAGCAGGGCAGGAACCCCCCCGAATAATATGCCAAATACTGAATCTCCTCATCAAGCTTCTTGGCCTCTTTTTCATCATAGGCCTTGGATGCTATGACATTTACCGCCTTTGTGGGTGCACCCATCACTTGTTTCATCAAAAGCTCTAGTTATGTCATTATTGTTTCCATCTTCTCCTATCTTTCCTTATCCCTCTTCCTATGTTCCTTGTCAACCATAAAGGAAGTAGGAGAAACTTTTGGCACTTTGGCATCCCGGGTATGCTATCCCTAGTTTTGCTTGGTAACTTTCTGAAGCAAATTTAAAGCCGCATGATAAGTTAACTTCACAGGAGTGCCCTGATCTGATGTGGTTTTATGCACTTTAGTAGTGTTATCCTGGCATATTTAGCCTTGTTTTGAGGACTTCTCATGCTCTTAATGAGAAAATGATGATATAAATAAGCATCTAAGTGTTTAAGTATGTGATTACAATGTTCAAGGTATTTTACACACAAGTTTGTACTTAAATTGATCATTTAGAATCTGAATGAGAAAACTAGTGTTACTAGCTTGAGCTTGGTGTTGATCTAGTCAATCTAGATTGTTTCTAATATGTTTAATGAGTTCCAAACAACAACTTGTTTATAATGTTAAAAGGTCAATTGAATTAAGTCAAGAGTTAAAGCGAAGTAAAGATCAAAATGAACGAAACTAGTTCTTAGTTTGAGCTTCTAGTTCATCTTTATGGATAATTTGTTGTTGCAATCTCTAATACGTGGTATATGATGATGTAGAATTCTTGGTAAGTTGATTTTGATGATATTCTTATATACACAAGTGGGTAATCAAGAGGAAACAACACTATAAATCTTGGGATGGAGCCCAAAACACAACCACCCCAGCTCGATATGATGCAAATTGATAAGCCTAAAAAGGCTAAAGTTAAGAAAGTTGTTGACCTTAAGAGTTCACACTCAAGAGGTAAGAAATGAATAAGAAGATGGCATCCGAGTGTGAAAAAAGATAAAGGAAAATAGATGAGCCAGAAATTAGGTCGTACCACGACACTAAATCAGGTGCGGCTTGGGAAGCAACCCAAGTTATGGTAGATTTTATTTTCAATATTTTTAGTTTTTACTTCACTAGTTTTTGTTTTTTCAATTCACGGGTTGATGGGAAGTCTGAGTATCGAAAAATCTGAGCTAAGGAGAATGGTGAAGACTAAGTGTGGGTTCCTCAGACCCCCTTGTTGTATAAAGATGCTACTATCTAGGCCTAGAGGCCTCAGGGAGCATTTCTATCTCTACTTTTAAGGTATACTTTGGGGAAAAAGTAGATTTTTAAGTGTGGGGTAGGGGGAAATTCCTATTTTTAGCTTAATCTTAAAATTTTTGTTTCAGGAATAAATAAGATATTCTTGTTGGTGTTATATTTGATTGCATGATGCAAGTGTTTTGGTTGTAAAAATCATGTGATTGTGTGAATTAATACTTTTATGACTCCTAGGTTCATGATTATGACTCTTGTATTTGTTGGCTTAATGTTGAATTCATTCCATTGTTTAGTTAAGAGTTGATGATGATCCTGTATGAGTTGAGCATATTCCATGTGTGATGTGAGGTTGTTTGTATATTCCTTATTGCACTTGATGCTAGAACTTGCCTGATGTATGTGAAAAGTGAAATAAAGAGTGTGAGTTTTAGGAGATGAGATACGCATTTCTTTGATAGCCAAGTTTATACCTTCTTCTAAACTACCCGTGTGCATAATACTAGTTAGCCTCATTGAGCCTTTAGCTCATTCTTTGGAAGCCTCATTTGTAGCCTAATCCCCTTCTTTGATAGGCATTAATTTGATCCAAAGCTATGAAGTGCTTTAGTGTAAAAAATCAATTGATTTAAGGAGTTGAAAGTAAAGTAGGAGAACGGTAAACTTGAAGCCCCAAAGTGATAGACATTGGTGTGTACAATTGTTATGTGTTGTGGTTGGGAGTTGTGTCATGTAAAGAGAGAAAAAAATTGTTCAAATTGAGTAAGTTATGAATAGAAAATACTCCCACAATAGTGTATGTGATTGAGCTTAATGAGATGGGGTAAAATATAAGAAGTGTGAAGAAAGTAGAGATGAAAGTTGGTTGTTAGAGATTGGTCTAAATTTTATAATATGATGTATTAAAGCGCTTAAGGAAGATAGTCACTATTACTGGCCAAAATAGTTCCTACCCATCCCTTAGCTTACATTACAACCCATAAAAACCTATTTGATCGTAAGCTTCAATATTCTGATATTAGTTAAGTTCTACACTAAGGGCAAGCCTATGGTTCATTTTGTGCAAATTGTGAAATTCTTTGTGTGAGAGAGCACAATTTGATTCTTGTACCTATTCCATGATAAATTACATTTATGTGAGTGTTTATGACTAACTCTCTTGTTGTGAGTGCACATTTTTGATGAATTTTGGGTGAATTATATAATGTCTTTGATTGATCAATATGCATTAGTTTGCTAACTTGGTGAGTCAATTCTTGAGGCTAGGATGTTTTGGAGTAGTGTTATTGAACTTTCAATTGTGTACATAACATGATTTGTATAGAAACTTGCACTCTGTGTAGTCACTGTAGTACTAACTTGAGTAACTTAAGTGTAGAGCTTGAGTAACTTCATCTTATTATTCTTAGAGTAAAGAGTTGTTCGAGGACGAACAAGGCTTTAAGTGTGGGATGGTGATCTAAGGTGGTTTTATGCACTTTAGTGGTGTCATCCTAGCGTATTTATCCTCATTTTGAGAATTTCTCATGTCCTTAAGGAATAAATAATGATATAAATAAGCATATAAGTGTTTAAGTATCTGAGTACAATATTCAAGGTATTTTCCAAACAAGTTTGTACTTAAATTGATCATTTAGAGTCTAGACGAGAAAACTAGTGTTACTATCTTGAGCTAGGTGTTTATCTAGTCTATCTCGATGGATTTTAATATGTTTAATGAGTTCTTAAGGATTTTTATTTTGTATTTATGCGTGTAAAAACTTTTTTATAATGTTTAAAGGGAAATTCAGTCATGTCAAGAGTTAAAGAGAAGTAAAGATCAAAGTGGACGAAACTAGTTCTTAGCTTGAGTTTCTAGTTCATCTTTATGGATTGTTTGTTGTTGTGAGCTCTAATACATGGTGTTTGATGATGTAGGATTATTGATGAGTTTATTTTTATGATTTTTGGATTTACGCAAGCGAGAATCAAGTGTAAACAGCACTATGAATCTTGGGATGGATGGACAAGTGCAAGAAAAAGTTTGGACGTCAAATTGTTGAATTCCAGTGAGCCCTCGTGCTGAGTCTGCAATGCGCCACTTGATTGCATGGACTAAATCCTGTGAAGTGCCACCAATTCCACTGGAATTATCCCCACTATGTTCCTCTTACTCCTATAGATTAGGGGTTGTGGCGCACCCTTTATTCCTTAGCTGGCAAAAGTCCTCTACTATAAATACATGACTTGTACACTTTGTAAACTACCTTTGGACGTCTTTGGGTTTAGAGAGGGGATGCTACACACTTTAATTAGGGTTTTTTTCTCATTACTTTAGATTTTTAAGGTATTTTCTCAGTGTTCATTGAATTGGATTAAGGTTATGTATATTAGTAGCTAAACGCCCCCTTTCCGGGGTTAAGGCCAAGAAAATGTTTACTTTTGCTTTAAATTGAGTTTTTTTGGATTTTTTATCTTATTTGGGTGTTTGTTTATCCTTGTTTTAACTATTTTGAGGATTCTCGACCCTTAAAATACATATATTGTCAACCTTGTGAACTCGAGAGGGGGAATAGGAAGATAGAACATGGGGATGAATAGAGTAAGGTTCTTATTCTTTTATGCATTAAGGAATTTGAATTAGCGACTGGGATAGGGATGTACATAGAATTCGTGCTTGGTTCATATGTAGGATGACATTTTAATGCATATAGATGGATTACTACATCCCCATTCAACTTGTAGTGGTAATTTCCAGTTAGGTAGAAAGTTAGAGGTCGGGAGATCATGATCATACAAATCAACAACAAATATAAGCAATCTAATGAATGAAGTTCAATAGCGCAATATGATTGTTCGTAGTGCTTACCCGGGATTTCATCCATTGATTGTCCAAAGTATTTACTTTTTTGCAGTGTTTTAGTTTACTCTTAGTTTATAAACTTTCAAAACTCTTTTGGTTACGATTGCATCAATTTAATCTCAATTGTGAACTAGAATTTGATAGTTGTTTAACACAAGTCTCTGAGGGATAGATATTCATCTTTATTTAAGGCCACTATATTACTTGGTGAGACCAAGTACACTTGTGTGTGCTCTTGGACGCAACAAGCCCCCCACCGCATTGTCTACCATGGTTTTGTAGAGCGGATCAAGAGCCTGATAGAAGATTTGGAGAAGCATCTTCTCCAAAACCTCGTGGTTGGGACATTGCATGAGTTTTTCGTTGAACCTCTCCCACACTTCATACAAGAGTTATCCATTCAATTTCCTGAAGTTCAAAATATCATCACGCAATTGGAGAATTCTGTATGGTGGGAAATACCAGTTAAGGAAGACCACGGTGAGTTCATCCCATGAAGTGATAGACCCAACCAGAAGAGATCGAGGCCATAATACCACCTCTCCTATTAGAGATAACAGGGTGAGACAAAGTCGGATGGACTCTTGGGTTATCTGTGCAATATAAAATGGTGCACACACTTCGATGAAGTTCTTCAAATAAAAATTAGGGTCCTTATAGGCTTGTCCCCCAAAAAGTCTCTTTATTCGTAGTATATGCAACGTGACGCTTGTGACAATAAAGACATCGTTCCCATGAGTAGGTGGGACACGGATAGCACTTGATTGACCAACGTCATTGAGTTTCTCCCCGTCATCAAAAGGTCCATCGAAAGACCTGGTTTGACTAGCAGTGTCACTCATGGTTCCATTTATGCTATGGAGATCACCTAGAAGGAAACATAAACAATAACCAAAATAAATATACACCACTACGGGTAAGCCCTATGTAATAATCAGTACCAACAATAACAATAATATACCCAGTGTATTCCCACATAGTGGGGTTTGGGGAGGGTAGAGTATACGTAGACCATACCACTACCTCAGGGGAAGTAGAAAGGTTGTTTCCGATAGACCCCTGGCTTAGGACCTATAACAGTATACCAAACACCAAAGATAAGTTCAAATAAGCTATTACGTTATGCAAAATAAACTTATAGTATAAAAAACACAAAAGATAAGTGCATATAAACTAGTATGGTATGCAAAATAGCCAATGATAATACTACAGCCACAACACCATTAACAAGAAGCTCCAGACACAAAAGAACGCTCCCCTACTATTACCGATGCACTCCATCCCCTAACCCTCTACCCTAATCTGCATCCTCCACACTTTCTTATCAAGAGTCATCTTCTCCATAAGTTGTAACTGCTTCATATCATTCCTAATCACCTCTCACTAATATTTTTCGATCTACCTCTACCCCTTCTAAGACCATATATAGCTAGTGTCTCATACCTCCACACTGGAGCATCAAAGCCTCTCCTCATCATGTGCCCAAACCAACATAACCTCACTTCTCGCATCTTGTCTTCCACAGAGGCAACTCCCACTTTCTCCCAAATAATCTCATTCCTCACCCTATCTTTCCTGGTATATCCACACATCCATCACAACATTCTCATCTCTGCCACCTTCAACTTTTGGATATGGGAGTACATAACTGGACAACACTCTGGTCTGTACAACATAGTCGACCGAATTACGACTCTATAGAACTTACCTTAAAACTTCGCAGGCACCTTCTTATCACAAAGAACTCCCAAAGCGAGACTCTATTTCAACCACCCTTCCCTAATATGATGTGTGACATCCTCGTCAATCTCACCATTGCCCTGAATTATAGACCCCAGATACTTGAAACTCTCCCTCTTCTGAATGGCCTGAGGGTCTAGCTTCACAACCACTCCAGCCTAATGTGACACATCACTGAACTTACGTTCCACGTACTCTATCTTGGTTCTACTTAACCAAAATCCTTTAGATTCAAGAGTCTGTCCCCAAATCTCTAACTTATCATTAAATCCACCTCGAATCTCATCAATCAGTACCACATCCTATGTAAATAACATACACCAGCGCATTTCCCCTTGAATATGTTACGTCAAAACATCCATCGCCAAGGTAAATAAAAATAAGCTAAGAGCCTATCCCTGGTGCAACCCTATCAAAATTGGGAAGTGCTCTGAATATCCACCTATCATCCTCACACGAGTCGTCGCACCATCATACATATCCTGAATTGACCTACTATACGTGATAAGCACCCCTCTATCCTCCAAGAACCTCCACAGAATCTTCCTGAGAACTCTATTATATGTCTTCTAAGATTAATAAACACCTTGTTCAAGTCCTTTCTCTCCTAAAACTACTCCACTAATCTCCTCATGAGGTAAATTATCTCAGTAGTCGAGCGACCTAGTATGAAACCAAAATAATTCTCAAAGATCATCATGATCCTTCTTATCCTCAAATCTACCACCCTTTCCCAAACCATCATAGTATGACTCAACAACTTAATACCTCTATAGTTGTTGCAACTCTAGATGTCTCCCTTGTTCTTATACACTGGAATCATCATACTCTACCTCCACGCTTCAAGCATATTTGCGACCCTAAAAATAATGTTAAACAACCTTGTCAGCCACTCTAAACCTGCCTTGCTAATGCTCTTCCAAAAATCCACTAGAATCTCGTCTGGCACCGTCGCCCTACCCTACCGTATCCTGCGAATAGCTCCTTTGACCTCCTCGACCATGATATGTCTACAATAACCATAATTGCGACACACCTCATATTTCTCCAAATCATCCAACACAAAACCTTTGTCCTTCTCATTGTTCAAAAGTTTATGAAAATAGGACTGCCACCTCTTCCTAATGAGGGTATCCTCAACCAACACTGTACCATCTTCTTATTTGATGCACTTCACTTGGTCAAGATCACGAGTGAAAATTAAATATGACTCCCCAACAATGGCTCCATTTTGATAACACTCTCTATACCATATAAAGTGGTGGAGGATTGTCGTGTCAATATCTTAACTTTTGTTGAGGTCAAATCCACAAGGAGTGAAAATTAAAATTCTAGTCTTATGGGTCTTAACCTTACTAAGAAAACACCTGAAGTGCAAATAAAGTAAAAAAGCATTGTTTAAAAAGGGGGGTTTGGTTTTCAGAGAGTGTGCGCCACTAGTAACTCAACTCCACAAACTACAGAACTATTATAATTTAACTTCAATATAGAGAGAATCTTAGGATAATGTCTACCTAAGGACAAATTAGGTATGGTTATGTGTATATTTGGTGGACACGCTAGTTAATAACAATATGGTAGGCTAGGTCTAGGATCCTTGAGGCTAGCTTGTCAACAAAACCTCAAGAATTTCACTTATTGAACCTTTTAGATACCTAACAAGATAAGTGTGTTAATTACATTCACCTATTATCTTAATTGTATATCCCTATTTCTAGGAAAATACCCAAGATATAGTCAACTTCATAATCTCTATTATGTCTACGATAGTGAGAATTAGCAAACTAAACCTAGTAATTGTCTACTATTGCCTTTGTTCCCACATCCCTCTTTCAAGGATGATGTGGGTTCCAAAAGTTCACCTAATTCCCTCTTTCAAGGATGTTTGAGCTTTCAAGAGTTTGGGTTTTTTACCCACAAATCTATTTTGAGTATTTGGATCTTTCACCAACAAATCTCAACCAATTCAATCAAACAATAGTAGAACCTCTCATCAAAAAAATAGCTTATACACAAATACCTCACAACCCACAACTAATTACACCTTAGTTCAACATAATCCCAAGACAATAAATTTTAGCTACTTATGATGAAAGTAGAGAAAAATATACCATAAGGGTAGTGCAAAGCATCCATTCTTCATGAAATTACTTAATTCAAGGTCTCCAAATAAATACAATTCTTTCCCAATTTAGGATTTTAACTTCAAATACAAAATATTGCTAGTCTCTAGAATGCCCAAAATGGGAAAGGGTTTTAGGCTTTTAAGGGATTTAGGGTCGGCTGCTGAACCTGGGCCTAATCTTGTGTTGCCACGACTATACCAGATTTGTTGTGATCGCGGCTACTGCGATTGCTCGTAGATCTACATGATCGCGATTGCTGACGTTCTTGATTGGCCACGATTGCAGCCCTCAGACCACAATTGCGGTAGCTAAGCCTTATTCAATACATGGTCCTTCTATTGTTAACTTTTCTTCTCCTCTTTGTTCTTTTTTTGCTCAACTCTACATCCTTCTATCTCACCAGTTGTATGCCTACAAAATATGGAAATTAGTGTATTTAATCACAATGTTGTCTTATTTAGATCTTCAAATTATAGCAGTTTGCATGAATGATAAGTGCAAATGAGCGATAAATTCACCACTCATTAATATGGAGGAAATTTTGGGCTATAAAAGGAGGCTTAGCCACATTTACACACATCCTGAGAGGCTACACTAATTAGAGAGGAGAAGCAGACATCAAGGAGCTCAAATTAGGGTTCTTTCTCTATTTACTTTTCTTTCTTGTAGTTTGAAGTTATCAATTCATTCATGGAAATTCCTTATATGAATATGAGTGAACACCCTCTTTCTTGGATTTAGGCTAAAATATGATTGTGTAATTATGATTTGTTAGTTGGTTAATGTGTTTATCAAGTAATTGATTATTCTTGCATTCTTGTTTTACTATTCTAAAGAGTCATGAACTTTACCATAAATCTATGTCCCTAAATGAATTAACCATAGGAGTGGGGGATGCAGTGTAGAATTTAGGTGGTGTGGGTCATATCTTTATTTGATTTAACACCAAATTGTTAAATGATGATTTTTGATTAGGATATAGATATACCTAAAGGCCCCACTTACTTAGTAAAATGAAAAGATAACAAATTAGAGACTCGCATCCCCCTCCCCCAAAAAAAGTAGTTTTGAGACTAATTTGGATATATGACTTAGCGGATGACCATCCCCAAGTTATATTATCAACCTCATAAATAAATAATCATGATAATCACCAATGTCAGCTAGCAATCGTAGATATTCATGAATGTGATGTAAATGTCTCAACCCTAGAATTCTCAATATATTTTTAGTAATCCAAGTTTCATATCATAGATATTTTCATTTTCTTAGTATATAAAATCAAAACTTAAAACTTTTGTTGGTTATAAATCACATTTGTTTAGCTTCAACAATAGCACTTGTATTGGATAGTTTGCTAAAACATGAGTCCCTATGGGATTGATTAATAAACTCATAAGGGTAACTTTACTATTTATTTGTCCATGTACACTTGTATGTGCGCTTGGGAGTAATAAGTTTTTGGCACGATTGCTGGGGACTTAAAAAGTTATCAACATTCTAATTTTTAGTCTTATTATTTTGTTTGGTAAGTGCTCACAAACTGGTCTTAGCTAATAAACTTGAAGGCATAGGTTGTAATCATAAGCAGGCTTGCAAGGGAGAGGTAATTGGCTAAACTAAATCCCAAACTCGAGCAACGCTTACACCAATTATAGAGAGAAGCATCCCTTCTCTATATAATCTTACAAGTTCAATGAGGCAAGACCATTCCTGCAGTCATGGGTGATGAACAACCAGCCCATAGGAAAATGCGTGAAGTGGCAATCCCACTCACAACTAATGTTACCTCCAGCATGCGCAAACCAATCGTAGGAGGTCGATTTGAGCTTAAGTAGAACATGGTAAAATTGTTGCATAGTAGTAGGAAGTTTTCTGGCTTGTCACATGAGAATCCATAGGAACATCTATAAAACCTCTTAGAGATTATTGACATATTTATTCCCACTGGAATTTCTACAAACTACGTGAGGCTCACTCTCTTCCCATTCTTGTTATTAGGGGAAGCAAATAAATAGTTAAACGCAAAACATTCAAACTCAATCATAACTTGGAAAGATTTTCCAAAGAAGTTCCTCATCTAATTCTTTCTTTCTAGCAAAACTGCATGGTTGAGGAGTGAGATCCTATGTTTCAAGAAAAATTCAAACAAAAATATCTATCATGCATGGTAGAGATTCAAGTTTGTTCTCAGAGATTGCCTGCATCACTAATAGAAAATTAGGTATTAGATCATATTTTATTGAAGGACTTGACCATAACATAAAAAATTTTCTAGATTCAACTAAAGGTTGATAGGATTTGGAGAAACCTATGTTATATACTCAACTGAATCACAAAAGATAATCCAAAGTGGTAAGGTGATGTGTTTAGAAGTGTGATGAAAAATCATGCATATATGATCGAGGTATATAGTATCACAACATTGATTGTATAGTTGTCCTCCTTTTAGAAATAGATGATGATGCAGTTCAATAAATTGGGTGTGACTCAATCTCAAGCTCAGGTTAATATGATTTAGCATGGTAAATCTTACTGTGAAATTTGTGGTGGTAGTGGTACTTCATAGAATGATCTGTATAAAATACAAAGTTTATGAATTTTATAGGCAATGCACATAGAGGTACTCAAAACTATGGTTATGCCTACAACCGCAACTGGTAGAGTCATCCCAATAACTCATGGGGCAATAATTAGGCTCAACCTCAGCAGTTTCAATGGTAGCAAGGTATTTTGGACAACACTCAGTTGGCTCAAATAACTTTTCCCAACCAAGAACAAGTTGCTATATAAAAATAAATTTGGCTAACCAAGAACAAGTGGCTATGAAAATCAAAAATCAGCAGTTAGCTCAAATAAATCTAGAGTGGCAATTAGGCCAATTAGCTTAGGCACAAAAATTAGGACCTCAAGGAAGATTGCCTAGTGATACAAAAAATCCAAAATAAGTTATGGTAATCACCTTGAGGAGAGGTAGAGATTTGGCTGATGCACCTCCAAAGAGAAATAATAAGGTGTGAATAGAATTGAGCACACCAAAGTAGCCAAAAGAGAAAGTTGAATCCAAAGAAAGCAATAAAAAGGGAAAGCCTGAGTACCCAAATAAAAAGTCAACTAATCAATCTCAATAGAGTCCATCACTACCATTCCCTCAAAGCTTACGAAATCCAAAAAGGATTATTGTTTTAAGAAGTTCTTGGACATATTCAGAGAACTTTATATTAATCTTCCTTTGTTAGATATTTTGCAGGGAGTGCCCAAGTATGCTAAGTACTTGAAGGATGTGGTGACAAGAAAATGAGGTTGTGTTTTGTATCCAAATACACAAGCAAGTGTATGTGTTCATGCTAGTAATAAAGTGGCCCTTTTAAGCCGAATGTCGACCCCATAGGGACATTTGTTTAGCAAACAATCCAATTCTAATGTTACTAAGAAGATTAAATAAGTGAAAGGTCATAACAGAAGAAAGTTTGAGTTTTGAATATTTAAATGTAACAATAAGCAATAATTATAATATAAAGTATTGGAGACAATAAGTATGAGAAATCTAGGGTCAAGGAAAATTGAACAATTCTACTAAGCTATACAATATTGTTGGTTACGTTAATTATCTTGGCTGTTGATTCATGAGATTAATAACATGATTAAGGTCTTCCTAGACTCTAATAGTCTATCTAAATAAGCCCCACAATTACATCATTGAGTGGGAATGTGAGAAATAGTTTAAATGCATTTGTATGTCATCCCGTATTTGAATCAAAAGGGGTAAATTAGGTATATTCCTATCCTAACAGTGAATCCTATCTTTAATTCATTTAAGAGACAAGAACCCACTTCATATATTCTACGTTATAATCAAATGGTCCTTCTTCCAGGTTCACACTAGAAATATAGGTGCGTTCTAAAGGTCATGAATCAATTGAATAGTAATAACAAGAATATGTGAACAACCAAATATGATGATCAACATTAAACCAATGTAATTGAAATCTAAGTATTTATTTTCATAACCTCAACCCTTTATTGAGGGTATTTAGCCACTCATAGTCTTACAAAGAATTACAAGATTGGAATTCATAAGTAAAACAAGTAAACTAATGTAAAGAATAATAACCCTAATTCAATCCTCCTCGTGTGTTTTCTCTCTCCAAAAGTCATCCAAGGTGTTTAGGATAAGATCTAAGTGTCCTATTTATAGTGTAGGAGAATGTTTGGCCCGAAACTACCCTTGGGCGCGGCATGCCCTTATTTCAGATGCCCTTATGCGTGCCACCCTTTTATTGTGCACTTTCACTGGAAATTGACATTTACTTTTTGTCCCAAGGTAGACCATGCCCTTGTTCTCCAAACGCCAAATTTTCTTTGTAGTTAAATCCTTTAATTTGTCCTCAAGTCCCGCACTTTGTAGATGTCTTTCCAACTCTATTAAAGCTTGTTTTTCTTCTAGACATTTCTCTAAGCACCTTCAATGGTATCCTACAATATCACATAATAATAACTAGTTCATACAACACAATGAAGTTCATCTAAGTACAGTAAAACAAGCATAACTCAAGCTAGCACCACTAGTTTTCTCGTATACTCTCTTTGTAATCATTTTGACTCTTAGCTTGTTTCAAATACACCATAAACACTCTAAACGTTTACTTAAAAATATAATTACACTATTACACCCTTATTAACTCATCAATCACAACATTAAGTCCTCAAAAATAGGATACATACACATAGATAATGACGCTTAGGAGTATAAATATGCCTAAGATCACCACTTCATACTTAAAGCCTTGTTCATCCTCAAGAAACTCTTTACACTAAGCACAGTCAAGAAAGACTAACATTACCACTACAAATAGGACGCTCAAACTAGAACTACAACAACTATTTGAATAGAAGTTCTATATTACACATGTCATATTACAATTAAAAACTCATGAACACTACTGCAAAACATCCTAACCTCAAGAATTGACTCTACCAAGTTGGAAAAATCATGCATATTAGTCCATCAAGGATATCATAAAATTAATTTACCATCATCAAACATGTGCCCTCACCACGTGAGAGCCACCCATATTCACTTATAGATATGCAATTTATCACAAGAATGAGTGTAAGAATCAAATTTAGCTCACTCTGACAAGGAGTACACATGCCACATAATATAAACCATAAGCTTACCCTTAGTGTAGTACTCTACTAATATTATAATATCGAGGCTCAAGATCATGAAGGACTGTAAGGGTTGTAAAGTAAGCTAAAGGACCAGTAGAAACTATTCTGGCAAGTTATAGTGACTATTTTCCCTAAACTCTTTAATACGTCATGCATAACATTGAAATTCTCTCTAACCAACCAAATTTTCACCACTTTAATCTTCCTACTTCTCTCTTATTTTACCCCATCTGTTTAAGCCAATTCCTATATATTTAGTAGGTAATATCTGCTATCAACACAAGATTCACTTTTGATCAATTGGTCTTTTCATTATATTAATTGCAACCATAACACATAAACATTATTAATCATACTTATAGCCATTTTCTTGTGGTTTAACTTTCACTTTTCTCCTCCTTTAGTTTTACACTCAACCTTTTAATTTTTCAACTAAAGCAATTAGGATCTTTGGATCAAATTTAGGTTTATTGAAAGAATGGAAACAAGCTACATATGAGGCTACCAAAGAATAGGCTAAAGGCTCAATGGAGCTAACTAAGATCATTCAACAAGGGTAGACAAAAGAGGTATAAAATGTGATTATTAAAGAAATGCCTATATCACCTCCTAAACCCAACACTTTTTATTTTGATTTTCAAACACACTAGAAAAGTTCTAGACATCAATATGAAACAGAAATATCAAGAAAAAACTCACTCACATATGGAACATGCTCAAATCAAATAGGATTACTATATACTCTCAACTAAGCATAAGCATGAATTTTGAATTAAGCCAACATCACATCAGAGTCAAAAAAAATGATCCTTAATGTCTTAGAAATAGTCATTCAACTCATTCAACATACTTTCACATTCCAAACCAACTTGCATCATGTAATCACCATAGTACTTAGCAAGAGCATCTCCTTAATTTCTAATCAAAAATTTAAAATCACTCCTAAAAATTAAAAAAAGATATTGGGTTCAAAAGGTGCCCCCTTAAAGAAGAAACAAAACTAAAAATCAAGGGGTGGGTGAAGTGTGCTCCTACTAAACTGACACCAACAAAAACTGAGAATAAGCAATGAGAAAAAAAATTTCTAATTTTTTAAAATTTAGCCAAAAACTAGGAAATAACTAAAAATGGAAATCCTATAACAGCACTTCACCCTAAACAATCAGTAGATTCCCCACTATCACCAAAGTTTAACTTAATATGAGGATAGAAATACTCCTTGAGGCCTCTAGGCTTAGCTAGTAGCATCTTAATCATCAAAGTAGTCTGGTGGACCCCACACCCAGTCTTTGCCATGCTTCTTAGCTTAAATATTCGATCCTCAGACTTCTCATCAACTTGATTTAAAAAAATAAAAATAATAGGGACACTAAATAAAAATAAGAAAATATCATACCTATGTTAAATTGGGTTGCCTCTCAAGCAGTGCTTGATTTCCTATCGCGACATGACTCACATTACTTCTTTCAACCATTATCTCTCTTCTTCTTCCTCCTACTTGAAGCCTATTTTTTTATTCTTTTCTAACCTCTTAAGTTACTACTATCAAGGTCTGCAGCTCTTTCTATACTTGCCTTTTTAGGCTCCTCTTCAAATTTTCTAATTTCGGGCAGAGTTTATTTGGGTAGAGTATCCACAGAAGTTATTGGAGAATTTCATTCCTTCAATCCACACTCATCCACTTCCATAACTGTGATCATACAAAAATCATTGTAGTGTGAGGGTGTATAGAGTTCTTTGTACAATCTGAAGATCACCTCTTCATTATTCAATCTCATTTTTTGAGTGCTTTATCTCACATCAATAAGTGTTCCTCTAGTTTCTAAGAATGAACATCCTAGTATGATGGGTAATATGTTATCTGCATCATAATCAAGAACAATATACCCAGCAGGAATAATGAACTTACCAATCTTGATGAGAATATCCTCTATGATTCCTTCAAGGACCACTCTTGTTCTGTCCACCATTTGGAGTACCACTGAGCATGACCTTGACTGTCCTAAACCCAGAGTATTAAACATAGATAAGAGCATCAAATTTATGCTCGTTCTCAAATCACTTAAAGTATGAACCACCTTACTTTCACTAATTTGTATAGGAGGGTGAAACTCCCAGAATCCTCAAGCTTCTTACTCATCACCATTGAACTTAACTCCTCAGTAATTGGTATCGTCTTAATGTCACCCAGTTTTGTCTTATTGTTCACCACGTCCTTCAAGTACTTTAGTAGTTAGGAATTCCATATAAAAAATCTAATAAAGGAAGGTCAATGTGACGTTCTCTAAATGGGTCAAGGACTTCTTAAAGCAAGCCTCCTCCTTAGACTTTTTAAGCTTTTAACTGAACTGTGGTAGTGGTCTCTCTTGTGCACCCTACTACATTTGCTTTTGGGTACTGAGAATTCCCTAAATTTTTATCCTCTTTAGCTTCCACTTTCTTCTCATTAGCCTTTATGGGACTAACTCTTCCTATACCTCATATTATTTCTTTAGAGGTTTGTCAATCAGGTCTCTACCACTTCTCAAGGTGATTGTCATTACTTTTTTTGGATTTTTTATATCACTAGGCAAATACCCTTAAAGTCTTACGTTCTACACCGGAGCCAACTACCCTAACTATATCTCCAATCCCCTTGAAATCTTATGTTCTACGCCTAAGCTAACTTCCCTAACTATGTCTCAAAGTTCTTCTAAGTAAGTTGCTGATTTTTTATCTTTGTAACCATTTATTCTTGGTTGGATAGGATCTTTTTTAGTGTATCTTCAATATAATTAGCCTGGGTGTTATTTTAAATGTTCAGCTTCTGCTGAAACTATTGAATTTGAGACTGATTATTGCCCCATGAGTAATTGGGTTGACTTTGCCTGTTAGGATTATAGGCATTACCATAGTTTAGATTTTCCTTTTGTTCATTGGCCACAAAGTTAACCAACTTTGGATTTGCTACAGATAGATCTATAGAGTAAACACTATTTTGGTAAATATCATACCACAACTAAGCCTGCTAATTGCGTTTTTGGGGCTAAGGTTGACTCACACTCAACTTGCTGAACAATGTCATCATTTGGTTCTAAAAGGATGACAATTTCCAAAGTTGTGACACTGTCAACCTCAATTATACTCGCAGAATTCTTTACTACACTTCTGTAAATATCACCTTTCCATTCTGGATTACCTTGTTCAATTTGGTTTAGATAAGTATATAGCTCATAAAAAGTTTTCTCTAAAGCTTGACCACCTGCAATTAAATCTAGAAAAATCTTTGTATTATGGTCAAGAGCTTTAATGAAGGTGTGATCTAATACCTCGTTGTCCTATTGCTAGTGTGGTAAATATCGTATAAGAGACTTGAATCTCTTTCATGCATGATATAGGATCTAATTTGGCTTCTATTTGAGACTCAGGATCTCACTCCATAACCTTGCAGTTTTGCTAGATGGGAAGAAATAAATAAGGAACTTTTTATCCAAGTTGTCCCAAGTAAGATGGAGTTTAAAAATTCTACCTTTAACTATTTTTGTTCTTCCCCCAATAGTAATAAGGGGAAGAAAGTGAGCCTTACGTAGAGTATAGATACTCTAGTAGGAATGAAGGTGTCACTGATATCTAAGAAGTTTTGTAGATGCACCTATGGATCCTTATGTAACATGATTTTTAATTTCCTACTGATTTACAATAATTGTACCATATTCTTCTTCAGCTCAAATCTACCCCCAGGTTTTAACCTCTAAATGGTAGAGATAACAATAGTTGCAAGTGGTATTACCAGTTTGCATATTGTCCTTCAAGCCGGTTATTCTTCAACCATGACTATAGCAATCGCTTCACCCTATTGAGCCTCTAGAATGGGATAGATAAGTTTTACTTCTCTCTTTATTTGGTGTAAGCATCACTCTAGTTCAAGATATAGTTAAACCAAATCCCTTCCCCTTGTCAGCACACTTGAAATTCAAACTTGTACCTATAAGTTCAGTATCTTATACCAAGTTGTTAGCACTTATAAAACAAAGTAGGAAAACTAAAAATTAGAAAGTTTCCAATTTTCAAGTACTGAACAACGGTACTAAATACTTGTTGCACCAAATTCAAACGCAAGTGTACATGGTCGTCCATGTAATAAAGTGGCCCTTTCGAGCAGCATGTTGATCCCATAGGGACTTGTCTTTAGCAAGCAGTCTAATTCTAGCATTACTAAGAATATTAAATACGTTCAAGGTTATAACCAAAGAAAGTTTTAGTTTTGAATATTTTAATGTAATAATAAGCAATAATGATAATATAAAGTATTGGAGACAATAATTGTGAGAAATCCAGGGTCAATGTAATTTGAACAATCCTACTAAGCTATACAATCCCATTGGTTTAGTTAATTATCTTGGTTATTGATTCACTAGGTTAATAACAAGTTTATGGTCTTTTGAGTCTCTAATCGTCTATCTAAATTAACCCCACAACTATATCAATGAGCGGGGATGTGAGAACTAATTTAAATATATTTATATGTCATCTCATATTTGAACCAAATAGGGAGAATTAGGTATATTCCTATCCTAACCATGTATCCTATCTTTAATTCATTTACGAGACAACAACCCACTCTATAAAGTCCACGTTCCAATCTAATGTTTTTCTTTCCAGGCTCATACTAGAAATATAGGTGTATTCTAAAGTTCGTGGGTCAATAAAATAGTAATCAAAATATTATATGAACAACCAAAGATGATAATCAACATTAAACTAATTTAATTGAAAGATAAGTATTCATGTTCATATCCTCAACCCTAGAATAAGGGTGTTTAGCCACTCATAGTCTTACAAAGAATCACAAGATTGGAACTTATAAGTAAAAACTAAAAGTAAACTAAAGTAAAGAGTAAGAATCCTAATTGGATCCTCCTCATGTGTTATATCTCTCCCAATGTCATCTAAGGTGTTTACGATATGAGCAAAGTGTTCTATTTATAGTGTAGGAGCATTTTTGGCCAAAATTACCCTTGGGCGTGGCATGCCCTTATCGTTGGATATCCTTGGGCGTGCAACCCTCCTATTGCATATCTTTATTGGATATTGACATTTACCTTTTTTCCCATGGAGTGGAACTCCCTTATCTCAGAAATCTAAGAGAATTGCATGCCCTTGTGCTCCAAACATCAAGTTTCCTTTGTAGTTAAATCCTTTAATTTATCCTCAAGTCGTACACTTTGTAGGTGCCTTTACAACTCCATTAAAGTTTGTTTTGGTTTTGAAATTTCTCCTAGATCCTTAAATGGTCTCCTAAAAAATCACGTAACAAACATTAGTTCATATAACACTATAGAGTTCATCCAATACACTAGAACAAACATAGCTCAAGTTAGCGCCACTAGTTTTCTCGTCTACTCTTTATGTGATCATTTTGATTCTTGGCTTATTTTGAATACATAATGAACACTCTAAACATGTAATTCCATACATAATTACATTATTATACCCTTATTAACTCATCAACACAATAATAAGCTCTCAAAACTAGGCTAAATTCATATATGTAATGACACTTAGGTGTATAAATACTCCTAAGATCAGCATGTGATATTAAGACTATAGAATTTACTAAAAATTGTAGTTTTGTGGTTATGAGAAAGATTCCCAAAAAGCTCAAGGACCCTTGAAGTTTCACCCTACCCATACAAATTAGCTAAAGTGATATTATTCAAGCTCTAAGTAATTTAGGGAAAGAATCAAATTGATGACCTTTTCAGTATTTAATACTCTCAATTTAGGGAAGCCTGGCCCCTCATCAATTTGTGTTGTAGATGGCAGATATAACTAGATTTATCCCCAAGGAAATCATAGAGGATGTTCTTATTAAGGTTGGTAATTTCATTATTCTTGTGACTTTATCGTTCTTAATTATGACACAGATGACAGGGTACCAAACATACTAAGATGTCTATTCTTGGCTACTAGGGGAGCATTGATAGATGTTAGAGAGTGCATGATCAAGATGAGATTGAATGATGAAGTGGTGGGTTTCAAAGTGTATAAAGAACTCAACAAATCATCACACAATAGAGATATAAATATGATCATAGTAATAGAAGTGGATGAGTGTGTGGTAGAAGAGTGCAAACTTCTAGTTACCTTTGTAGACTCTCTCATGAAGTTTCTCAAGTTGACAAATAAGTCTGAACCTGCATAACTTTAATAGAATCCTGAAAAAGCAAGTGTAAGAAAGCAGAACTTAATGGAGAGCACTCGTGAGTTTAGAAAAAATGGAAAAAATGGGCCCCAATATGGAGAAAAAGGATGAGAGAATGTGGATAGTGAGTTGTGATGTGAGTTGTGTAGTGACAATAAATAAAGTGTTGTTTTGGAGGTAATTTAAGTTAAGGTAGTTATTTTTTTGTTTTTCTTTAGTATCACCTTTGGTTTTGGTTTTGGTTTGTGTTGATCGGTTAAGGGGAAGTCTAAGTACTTGATATCTTAGCTAAATAGCATGGCAAAAGCTAAGAGTGGGTTCCCCCAAACCTCCTTGATGGATATCATGCTACTTGCTAGGCCTAGAGGTCTCAGGTAATATTCCCAATCTATGTTCTTTAATTTATACTTTAGGGGAAAAAAGTATGATTTTAAGTTTGCAGTGGGGAATCTTTCGATTTATTTAGGGTGAAGTGCAATAGAGAATTTCCATCTTTAATTATTTTTTAGTTTTTGACAAAATTTAAGAGAATTACAAAAAGATTTTATCTCTTCTTATTTTTAGTTCTTATTGTTTGGTCATTTAGTAGAAGCACACATCAGCCACCCTTAAATTTTTGTTTTTGGTTTTTTCAATTGGAAGACCTTTGAACCTAGTATCCTTTTTAATTTTTAGGAGTAATTTTACAAATTTTGTTATTAGGAATAAATAGAGACGCTCTTACTAGGTGTTGTACATGATTTCATAATGCAAGTTGGTTTTGAATGTGTTAGTATGTGTAATGAGTTGAAGAATTATTTTTGAGACACCTAGCTTATTTATTTAACTCTTGTGTGATGTTGACTTAATTTTAAATTCTTGTTATTTTTTGGCTGAGAGTCTATAGAGATCCCTTGATTTGAACAAGTGTCATGTGTAAGTGAGGTCGTTGTTATATTCCATGTTTGCATATTGATGTCTAGAACCTACCCAGTTTGTTTGAAAATAAAAATAAAGAATGTTAAGTTTAGGAGATGATACAGGTATTTCTTTAATAGCCTTATTTTATACTTGCTTTATCTATCTATTTTTTGCGTGATCTTAGTTAGCCCCGTTGAGCTTTCAGACTATTCTTGTGTAGCCTTATATGTAGCTTATTCCTTTTATTTCAGTTCAACATAATGTGAACCAAAACTCCTAAGCACTTTAGTTGGAAAATAACTTGATCTTTGATATTATGATATTAGTGGAGTACTACACTAAGGGCAAGCTTATGGTTAATCTTATGTTACATGTAAATTCTTATCAGAGTTGGCAGAATTTGATTCTTACACCTATTTTTATGATAATTGTATATTTATGGGTAACTATAGGTGATTCTTTTGTGGTGAGGGCACATGCTTAATGATGGATAGGTGACTTATATGATCTCTTTTTTGAGTAATGTGCATCAGTTTTCCAACTTGGTAAAGTAAATTCTTGAGGATAGGTAGTCTTGAAGTAGTATTCATGTGTTTTCAATAGGAATGTGACATTCCTAATGTTGAACTTGATATTCATGTAGTTGTTGTAGTTATAGCTTGAGTTTCTTACGTTAAGTAGTGATGATAAAGTTTTCCTTGATAGTGGTTAATATAAAGATTTGTTTGAGGACAAACAAGGCTTTAAGTGTGGGGAGGTGATCTTAGGTATATTTATACACCTAAGTGTCATTATCTACAAGCATTTAGCTTAGTTTTGAGGATAACTTAGTGTGATTATGTTAATAATTAGTGTGATTGGTGTATTTGTTTCCTAATTGTTTATCTATTTTAAGGCTCATTTGAATTAACTAAAGAGTAAATACAACAAAGGCAAGGGTAGACGGGTTAACTAGTTAAATCGAGCTTGAGTTGTACTTTCTCTCGAGTGATTTTGATGAGCTTAAACCATTGTATTCTCTAATGGTTCTTATGAGCATATGAAAGAGGTCAATGGTGATACATTGTGTGACTTTTGAAGTTGCAAGTGAGCCATAATGGATGATGGAACAAGGAGCAAGTTCGACAAGCGATAAGGAACAAAATTGAGTGAAATTATGCCTAGCTGTTGTGTCCTCAGTGCTGCGCAACCAAGAGATGACACTCAAATTACACCTTGAACGTATAACCAATCATTGTCAAAATAGTTAACCCAACAAGAATTAGGGTTGAGTACTCGGGGAATAAGAATGGGAAATTCAATCTCAAGTGTTACGAACGACTATAAGTCGGATTGTAATGCGATGTAAATCAAATAAGAAAGCAAAAATGGGGGTTTGTATTGAACACTTTAGATTTAACAATTTTATCATAGTAGGAATGTACTTCAAATAAAAGATTAATAAAGTTTAAACCAAATGCGGAATGAGACTTGGGGTTATGCTATAGTAAGTGTAGGTTTGTGCATGGGTAATTGAACATTTGTCTAGATTTAGCTAAGAGACATGAGTAGGCCAAATTATAATTATTTAGTGTCAATTTTTCAATCAAAGACCAAAACCTCACAAACGGGTTCTTTCAAACACCTCACAAGTGTAGCTATTTGAGCAATCTATGACCTCAAGCAATCCTTACTTCTAATAGATATTGTTAAATAATGTGAATCAAGTTATATTAACTCCCATTCCTCCCCTTCATCTTCTTTGTCAAGGATGATAAGGGTTCAAGGATAAACTAGAGTTTACAACATCTAATTATCAATTAAAACATGGAATAGTAATGAAACCCATGTCAATTAGCTAATTTGAAAGACAAATAAATACCCGAAGCAAACAAATTAGCTACTCAAAGAGAGAGAAAGATGAAAGTTAGCTAAATTCTCAACCCATTTTTCCATCGAATCAAATATTAATACAATAATAGTGATCAAAATTCAATTAAACACAAGAGAAAGTCGCTAATTTCACACTTGAGGTTTCACTCTAAGTCTTAAAGATTCATACAGTACCAAGATAGAGGTCTAGAGCTGAAACCCTTCTTTAAAGCCCAAAATTCGCATTTTGCAATATTTATAAACTGTTACTGCTCTGGACAACTGTTGGCACAAGTGAGAGACCTGCACATGAAGGTCACCTTCACAAGTTCCATTGATTGCTCAATTTAAGCCACATGTGTGTGCATATTATGCATATCCATGCGTAAGTGTCTCTTAACTTGCCAAAATAAAATTTTAATCTCCTTTTCTTCACTTCTCGCACTTTGATTGACTCGTATGGCTAGTTCAACATCATTTTCTATCCTTAGCTGCACAAAAGTGCATTATAATATTAGAATAACCTCAAACCAATTAATCAATATGATAATTCAAGATTAAAAAGTGTCAACAAGTCGTTAGTGTACCAACTTATCTACCCACAAACTTAAAACTATTTCTTGTCCTCGAGCAACCAAGAAAGGTCACAACAAAAAAGGGCATTCATAAATCCAAAACCATCCAAAAGACAATGATATATATCTAAGCTAAAAGAGTTCAAAAAGATTACTTCAACATTTCATGGCAACAAGTAAATCAAAGCTTTTCAAGATGCACATTTCTTTGTCGCAAGGATGCAAGATAATATTAAATGAAAATTTCACATCAAAAATGCTTCTCAAGGTGTGACACAAAATCCTTAAAGATTTTCTCAATTTCACTATGCAACTTATCTTTCTCATTTACCCTAATTGGGAGTAAGACATCATTATTCACTCCAAGGTATTGATTCCACTCACATGCAAGAGGTTGCTCAACTCACACAAGACATTGTAATTCCAAAGGAGCACAAAAGTCGAAAAAAATTTACTCACTATCATAAAGAGATTCAAGTACAATGAATAGAACCATAGGCTAGTTGTTTGTTTTTCCGCTACTAATGTAGACTTACAAAGTTTGAAATCACCAAGGACTTACGGGTGTGGGTAAAGGTTAAGGTGCAGGAAGGAAAGTATGGATAAAATGGCTATAAGACCTCCCTAGACGCAATCTCTTTATCACCTTCTATCCCGATATCTTTCAAATTCTCCACCTTATTTGCCTTCATTTCTTTTCTGTGCTTCCCTTAATCTCTAGCTTCTTCCTTGCCAAAAAAATTTACTGCACTACTTTCTTCACTCAAATCTTTGATTTTTTTCAATAGATTTCCTAACCATTAGCCATCCATGGCCCTTCATTTGTCTAATTTCTATTCAAATTCTATGAGCTAGGCTACTTGACCTTGTTTTCATGCATATCTCTTGTATCATAAATCACATGACTAGACAATCAAGCATACACCTTTCTTGACCAAATCTAGAATACGTCACTTTTTCCTAAACTTAGAATTTAAACCACCCCTTCATTATCCTCACAATCATGCACCACCAAAACTTAGGCCTTCGCCTACATTTACTTACTCTAGAATCATATGATGCGTTCTAGGAGGTTATGTGACAAAATAATGGTTTTAAAAAGGGTCTAGGTATCATAGTATGGTCATCACTAAGATAAATAAATGAGAAGAGGATCAAATAGGTTAACTAGGGAACAATGTTAAGATGAGATTTAGTTCAAGTGATGGATCAAAAATGATCTTAGGTCATCCTTCAAAATAAGCTTGTCTAGGATTTCCCTTATTACACTCGGGCAAGTTCTAAACTACATGTATGTACAAGAATTGATCAAACACCATACCATACAAGGCACAATACTTTTAGAATAGAAATCTAGTCTCCCTACGAATTTGAGCAAATGAAATTAAGAAGTTACTTCGATTAAATGACTTATCCTTGTAAAGAGAGAGCCAAAAGTTGAATTTAACGGTCTCAAATCAAGAGAAACCTTACAAACCTCCTTGATATTTTTTAAAATACTATTTTTATGGTATTTTCAAAATTATCAATTAGCTTGCAAATGACACTTGAGTGAATTTTTCAAACTTTGGCCAACTCCTACTTGACTCCTAACTCAAGACACTAGGTATTTAACCTAAGAATATTGCCTAATCATCTATCACGGGTAAAGTAACACTCAGTTTGATAAAGAAATAGCATAAAAATAAAAAAAAAACAAAATTTTCTCCTTGGGAAAGAATTGAATTTTGAAGAAAACCCTCGGAGTTTAGTTAACACGTATTTACACAAGGAAAAAAGAATCAATGCACAAAATTTTCATTGACACCACCCAAATAGGAAATCAATATAAAAGAAAACACAATCGGGTTTTGAATAATAGCAAACGTATATATAAGTCGGCGAGGGAAATATCCAACAGCATAATAACAAATACACCTAAAAAGGCCATGTCCAAATCAATATCATCATAAGTAAATAAGCTCAGCGGGGGCAATATCTGAAAAAAAATCAAATATAAAAGCAAATGTATCAATACAAACCATCAAAGAAAATCAATACAGGCCATCAAATATAAAATAGAATATTCCACCCTCATTAAAGATCATTACATTATCTTCAATGCAATAGTAAAGAGAGAGAAAGATGAGGGTAAAGACTCCCCATAGCACACTAAGTGTGTGGATCCATGTCCTGTGATGGATGTAAAGGATCACTAACTGGAACACTAGAAGCCTCGTCAGACTATGCTCCTGTTACTAAATCTGAAGAAAAGGGCACCTCATTAGTAGGTTGGGAGCTAGAACTAGCCCTAACTATCCTAGCGTGCTACTCATCCTGGGATAATTGCTTTACTCGTTTGACCTTCTGGGATTCAGTGATCCCCTTACTAGAATCAATACCAACCTCATCACCCATATGAGAGTGGCTGAACAAATCTATAAATGAAAGCATCATACTTGTAGCATCCTTAGGAATGGTAATCTCTTCCTCATCAAGAGTAAAGAATGGTTGCATTGAGTGAAACTTCTCACGAAGACTATCAAGATCTGCACACAATCAAGCAACCCCCTCACTTTCTCCTCTAGCCACTACCACGGATAATCTCCACTCATAATCCACCATTCGAGCACGTAGAGGCAAAACACTCCACTCAATAGCAGTCTGAATAAATTAAGGGATATAGGCTACAAACCTAGTAATGGTACTATTTCATACCAAAGTCATCAAAGAAACCTTGGCAAACGTAATAGTGGATCACTAAGGTGACTAGATAGACTAAGAAGGTGGTTCATTACTCGAAGGAGGTTGTGTTTGAAGCAAATTGACCACTATAGGAGTGTCACTAGAAATATGGGGAGCAACCTTTGAAAGTGAAAAAACCAAAGGAGTATCCATACCCTCTAAACTAGGCAACTCTCCTAAAAAAATCAACCGACTTTGTGGATTTCCTCTTAATCCCCATGGGATTATTATCATTTTGTCTAAAGGTGATGTCAATCACTCTAGTGCACTTAATTTTCTGGTCATTTTGGAAAAGATAGGTACATTATGTACAAAGAAAAGAAACGACATAAGAAAGGGAAATGGCAATAGCATACCCATTTGCTCTGACCTCAACTTAATCACCCAAGTAATTAATTCACCTAGATTAACCACAATGTTCCACATGATGCAACCAACAATTATTGCCAGCTCAATAGTGATGCCTTAGTCATTTCTTGAAGGAAGTAGTCGATTACTTACAAATCTAAGCCAATGTCTAGCTTGGACAGAAAGTTCCCAACTATTAATTTGCCCGATGCCATTAGACCATAGACTGAACCCTTTTGCAATAACTCAAGAAAGCCAAGAAAAGTAATCATGACCACCTAGCACCCTCTTTTTACTCTCAACCCCAGATGCCCGGTCATAAACAAAGTAAAGTTTATTAATTTTTTATGCAAAGCATAGTACCTCAACTCCTCAAACAAGCACACTTAAAAGGAAAGATTGATCCGCTATCGGTGTCTTGTATTTATGTTTATTGTGGTAGACAACATATGAAGCATAAAATTCTCTATACCAATGGAAATTTGAACAAGCACATGGGGTACATAAGTTAGGTACTCAAGAATTCCCCACTTTTCATATAAAAGTATAGTACCCATTTCAATTTATCTATACCAATATCTATTTTTAAATAAAAGTATCTCAAATGAATCAAATTATAACCACAAAGTATCAAAGGATGTGATTCACCATTGAAACTTAAGAGAAACTTAAAGGAATTTTGCATAAGTAAACTACATCTTTAATTTAACTATGTAATAAATGATGAGAGAAAGCCAAAATTTAAAACCTCAGGGTTATACTTTGATGAATTAAAGTGAGTTATTGAATTAGAAGTGAAGAAAATTTGAATTTTGAAGTGAGAAAATTTTGAAAAAGGAGATAAAAATTGGATGTTTTGTGTTGTATGGTTTGAAGAAAATGTTGTGTGTAAGTGCACATGGGTCAAAATATATAATTAAAGGGGAATTTAGTCTTACCGGGTTGGGTAATCTGAACAAATATCAAACAATACTTAAAACATCACCCAACTAACCTACGTGATAGCCTGCGTATGTAGGTGCAAGGCTTGCATACACCCACAGTGGGCAGTATCTACGAAGTGTGCATTGAGCCTTTTTAGCCACTTGCACAGATGGCCTACACACGTAGGGGCCTAGTCTGCGCATGTAGGTGCCAAAGCTTCCCAAAGGCAGTAACTTCAATCCATTTTTTGACCACCTTCTCGGCTAACATACGCACGCAAGTACATAACATGTGCCTGAATATGGACTCCATTATAAGGCAGTGTGTTAGGCCTTAATACTTAGTCACATGCTTCCCAACTTAGGGTATTCACCTAAAATTAGTATCCAAACTACTATAAAACAACAAAAATAAACCTCGGATTGACTCTCAAGAAGAGCCTTAGTTATCATCATGGCACGATGTTATTTCCCGTCACTAGATATCCTTAAAGCAGAGCAACTCAACCTTTGCTGCTTCGGGTCTATCCACATGATAATGTTTCAAACTTTACCTATTCACCATTAACATTCACTTCTCATGATCGTCCAATTTAATAGCCTCACTCTGATAGACATTTGTTACCATAAATGGGCCCAACCATTTGGATTTAAGCTTTCCCCTAAAAAGTTTCAACCTTGAATTGAAGAGTAGCATGTTATATCCCACAAAAAACACTCTTTTTGAGATCATAGAATCATGACACTTCTTAATTTTCTCCTTGTATGACATCAAGCTCTTATATGCCTTGAGTCAAAAATCTTTCAACTCATATCATTAGTCCACTCTTGACTTGGAGGCATTCTTCCAACTCATGTTCAACTTGCATAAGGGCCATAATGCTTTGTTCTCTAACTCAACAGGAAGGTGACATGATTTTTTAAACACCAATTGATAGGGATACATACCGAAAGAAGTCTTAAATGATGTTCTATATGCCTAAAGAAAATCATTAAGTTGTCTTGCCAATTTGTGCGATGAACATTTCCGGTTTTCTTCAAGATTGATTTTATCTTTTGATTTGACACCTCAACTTGGCGAATAGTTTGGGGATGATAAGATGTAGCAACCTTATGCATTACCCCATACCTGTCAAGCAATGTACCAAACACCCTATTAGAAATATATGATCCCTCATCGCTAATAATCACCCATGGAGTCTAAAACCTTGTAAAGATATACTTCTTCAAGAAGAAGGTGATACTCTTGATTTTGTTGTTCAATAGAGCAATAGTATTCACCTATTTTGAGACATAATTAATGAATACCAAAATATATTTTTTTCATATGGACTCACGAAGGGACCCATGAAGTCAATGCCCCATACGTCGAATAATTCCACCTCGAGGTTTGGCTTTAGAGATATCTCATGCCTTCTTGAAATACCCCCTTGCATTTGACATTGAGGAAATGTTTTGAACAACTCATGAGAATCTCTATGGAGAGTAACCCAATAGTATCTGCTTTGAAGAACTTTTACAGTTGTTCTAATACCACCATGATGACCTCTAAATTGATATGAATGGCAAGCCTGAAGAATATATCACATTTCTGACTCCTTGACACATTATCAAATCTTTCTATCCATACACTCTCTAAATAAGTATGGTTCATCCCAGAAGTATTTCTAAACATTAAATAGGAACCTCTTCTTTTGATAATGGTTGAGATTATCGGGGAGCAAGCCACTCAAAATATAATTAGCATAGTCTACACATCGAGGCTCCATACTTCCTGAAAGTGACATGAATAGCTCATCCGATAAGGCTTCATAAATCTCAATCTCAACCAACTTCTCATGATTAGATTAAGGTGAGAGAGGTAGTCGACCTTTTGATTTTCACGACCCTTATAACCCTTAACCTAAAAATTAAATTCTTGTAGGATCAATATCCATCTAATAAATTGAGTTTTTCCCTCTTATTTCCAAGATATATCTAAGAATTGTGTGGTCCCTATGTACAAAAACTTTCATACCTAACAAATAGGCTTAAAATCTTTCAAAAGCATATACCACCACGAGCAACTCTTGCCCCATAACTGTATAGTTATATTGGGCATCATTCAATAATTTTCAGGCATAGTAGATTAGGTGAAACATTTTCTTATACCAACAACGTATCTAAAGCCACATCACTTGCATCACACATTACTTCAAAAGGAATGGACAAATCAAGAGCCAGTAGCTCCTTGAGAAAATTAAAATCTCTTAAAAAATCATCATAAAATTAAAACTTCACTTCCTTTTTTAGGAGCTTACATAAAGGGTAATAAATCCTTAAAAAATCTTTGATAAAATTCCTATAAAACTCGGCATGACCAAGTAAACTTCTAACACCTCTTACGAAAATGGGGGAGGTAATTTAGTAATCACTTCTACCATTTATTGATCAACTTGGATTCCCTTACCTAATATCTTATGGCCAATAAATATGTCCTCTTTGACCATAAAATGGAACTTTTTCCAACTCAAAATAAGGTTTGTCTTTACATGCTGCTCAATAATCTGTAACACCCCAAAAATCCAAGCCAATATTAAAATCAGGCCTCAAGAACATGCAAAATAAAAAGTCTTGTTTTTATCATTTTATATGTGATTTATACATATATTAAGTCTACAAATAACTCCTAGCTTATAAATAAGTCAAAATATCCCTTACCGATTAAATTCGGGTGAAGAACATTTCTATAGTCAACTTCAAATGAGCATAACTTTTATGTTACTAGGATTTTTAGAGTTTAAAACCCAAAAAATATATATATAATTGAATTATCTTTACAAATCCACCCGTTTTGCCTTAATCTAATATTGAAGTAAAAAGTTATGGCTTAATTACTGAAGCATTGTCAAAGCTGTCAGTTACAACAATGCTTGATGACGACTCGTAGTCAGATCCTACTAGTTGTCAGGAGGACTCATCGTCACCATAGTAGGGACCAAAATTTGGTACTTTGACCACGACTTAAGCTACGAATCGTGTCCAGACCCTACGAGTCATAACCTAAGTCGTCGAGACTGCTTTTAGGAGTTTTCTACATAATTTTAGAGGGGTTGTTTAGTCTTTTCTCATCTTTTTAACACCAAAATTATGTTGTTTAAGAATTCCAATGGATGAATTATTATACTAAAACACACATAAGTCCCCCATTCCTCATAATTCATTCAACACTAAGAAATTTTAGAGAGAGGAAGATGTGATTTTCCTCTCCAAACAAGAAATAGGGTTTTTTATCTTCTGGCTCCAAATCCAAATATTTCTTCAAGGTTTTAAATCAGGTATGTGGATATTCAATAAGATATTTCTTTCACCCTTATTCCCAAAAATCTAGTTTTAAATTATGAATTTTAATTATGATCTCTATAATTCCCATGAAGACGGGCTTTTTCCCAAATAGAATACCAAGCCTAAATTCAGTTCTCCTTAATATATTTTACCTTCATGAGCATGTTTTCATGATTATTTATGATTTATTATGACTATATTGTCATATTCTCAATATTATAATGTCCATTTACATGATATTACTCCAAATTTAAAGCATATGATCAAGCTATGAATGATGCATTAGTTTTTGTCAAGACTATTAAGTATTATTTATCATAATTTTGCAAATTTTAGGCCATATTAGTTAACATACCTTGTTTTTCCATGAAAAATAATATTTTCACATTCTTAGAATTATGAACCCTTAGTACGTTGGTAAAGTCATAATTTTGGACTAGTATTATGAAATTTTATATTTCTCTTTAGATTATGAAATTTATCATGATGGTTGCATTCTTCAGAGATGGTGGGTTATGAATACCCAATGACGTAGGATATATGTATTATCGGTCAAATACTTAGCCCTTTAATTTTTATAATTTAGAATACTTTCAAACACAGAACTTGTCTTTCTCATCAGGACTTCAGTATTATTGAGCTATTCAGTATATCAGCTTATATTCCATTGGGAGTAGTACTTAGTACCTATCAAACACAGGGATAGAGGCTCAGCGGTCAGTTAGGTTGAGATTTTTAGTAGAAGTCTCTAAGTTATAGAACTACGGAGCCACCTTAGGTTCTAAAGGGTCTCCCATCATACCAGGATTGACACCTTAGTCCTTTTGGATATTAGTTTACTGGTACAACATCAGCTCATCTCTTATACCCTAATAAGTTATATTGGGCCCTTTTAGATGGGGTTAGTATAATATACTCCATGACTAGCTCAAATGGTTATATATCGGTTAATAGTTTCTCCAACATCCAAACTCAGTTATTGCATGACATTGTAATGAGTTTATTTAGTATAGTATTGATCAGTTACAAGTTTCTTTACTTGGTAATTGCATCAGGTCACATCCCATATTTAAGACTCAGTATTCATACATGACCCTAAGTTTAGTTTTAGTTTCTTTCATATAATGAATTTTCAGAATATCATTGCAGATCAATATATATGTATTTTATATAGGTTCATTATACTACAGTTTAGCTACATGCATTCAATTTGCACCCAAGTTCATCCCTTTATTTTCAGTTAGAATTCAGTACTGTTTTACATCATATTCAGCATTAATTTAAGATTAAATATAATAGTTATTCTTCTACCACTTCCCAGTTTACAAAAAATTTTTAGCTCGTGATTTAGAGATTTCACTATGCCTCACAACTTTTGTGTAAAGAAATATTTTAAATGCAAATTTCAGCAAATGACTTATGTCCTCAGTTTTAAAGCATGTTTTAAGTGTTTTCATGAATAGTGCATGTCTTACATACTCAGTACATCTATCTACATTTTTCATGTAATGCAGATTCAGGTGCTTACTATCAGGATCATAGTAAGCCAAATCATAGAATTCAGCCATCAGGTGGTAAGTTCTCTTATTTTAAAAACTCAAATCAGTTATAGTTCCAGCATTCATTTTCTTATTCATATATATTAATTAGGTACTGTAGGGAGTCATGTCTCGACTGCATATAGTTAGTATTAGTAGAGGCTTCATATATAGTCAGTTAGAGTTATTAGATGTAGTTTTAGTTTTTCCTTATTTCAGATTACAAAATTGTAAACTTTAAACCACAATATATTGAAACAGGTTATCTCATGATTATGCTTCTGCTTAGTTAATTTAGTTTTTAAATTTATTTAATTTGTTGCTCAAGCATCATGCCAATACCAGGGGTTAGTAAGGAATCACTTGTGGTTCTAAGCACCATATCAACTAGGGGGTAGTCTTGGATCGTGAAAAATATAGTATCAGAGCTTAAGGTTCAAGTGTCGTAGGGTGTTGTGAAGTTGTGTCGAGTAGAATCTTGAGAAACGGTATTGAGATGTTTGTACTTTTCTTCAAGAGGCTACAAGGCATTAAGAAAATATTTCCCTTCTATCATATTTCAGATCATGCATTAGAGTTATTCTCTAAGAAACTTATACAGCTTCTAGAATTACTCCATTTCTGCTAACTATGCCTTATTTTTAAGGTAATAGAAATAGTCAATATTAAATTCCTACGTCTAGATTTTTCTCTGATAGTCCCTACAGATAGTTATGAGATTTTAGTGGGCTTGAAAGGATCCCATCAGTGCCTTTAAGTTCCTAACTTTAAATTATCTCATTATTGTTTATAAAAATCATGCAGTGAGACAAGGTCAAATGTGCCCTCAGATCCTTTCTCAGCATGACCTAGAGTTTGAAGTATAGTAGCAGTAAAATGGGGATAGTATTTATCTGAATTTAGCAGATTATGTATCAATAGAGCCGGAAAAGTGTTATGTAGATTATATAATAGAACTTTGAGATATATTTACCAATTAAGGGGACTTATAGTGATACTCTAGAAGGTTCTAAGTTAGTAAGTGTTTAAGTTATTATATGATAACTATTTGGGCTATAAAAAGTTAAGAGTTTTATCTAAGGAAGTACTAGTAGTGGGATTTACACTTTGAGATATAGTCTTCAGGAGGAGTTTAGTACTTATGTGTAATATTATATCCCAAACTCTAGAGTAAATTGACTGCAATTCAATTTAGAGTTTATTGAAGAGGTCCACAAACTTATAATGATAGTTTAATCTAAGGGGTGGATAATATAACAAGGGATGAAGTCAAGTTCTTAGATTCTAGTAGTGACGCTAGTGAGTTCTCGAATAATAGTAGGGAATGAAGAAAACCGACCGATTCTTATCTCGGTATAATTTTTTGTACTTCATTCACTACGACACTCTATTCATGATTTGCAAATCAGCTCCATGATCATAGATTATATCCATGCACTTTGTATAGAATCAGGTGCACTCCCAGTTCCTTCTATAAGGAGTGATAATTTAATCAGTAGTATGAATCATATTCCATGAATTTATGAATTTCAATCTTAAGTCATGCAACTCATGACACTTTTACTCATTTTACAGTATGGTTAGTTCCAGGTACTCATTTACTTCCTTAATGACAAGTGACATCTTACTACATCATGTATGCTCTCAGATTAGAACTCTTGAACAAGTTTATTCCAATTATATTTTACCCCTTAGGCCTCAGTAATATGTCGAATTCATAAAAATACTTCAGTCAAGATTTCATAGTGTCCTTTTTACACCAGACCATTATGTTCTAATTCTTCAGTGAGTCTTCTTATGCTTTGATGGTGATATTATTGGAAGTTGAGTTATAAGCTTGAATGATTTATTGATATACCTACAGATAATGGATTATGGTTGTTTGTGACTCTTTGGTTAGCACTTAAGGTTTATTTGTCATGGAAAAGGCAGTTTATTTTTACCTTAATTGCTTCTAGTGGATATAAAATATAGATTCCCATAGTGAGGTTAGTATGGTTATTTTAGTTCTAGAGCTTTGTATCTCTGAGTTAGGCTTAAAGAGTGAAGAGCATGTAACTAGATTTAGCCTCTAGCAACCAATTATGGTCTATCCCTATGAGAGTTAGAAAATTTCATCTAGTTAAGTGTGGTAGGTTCATAAGAAAGAGAATGGTCAAAGAATGGTGCCAAGTTGTAGAAATATCGTCATATTTCTTAAGTTATATGATTCCTAACCTTACTTTCAACCTAAGATACTCCCTTTTCCAAGATATGTAACTTTGGACCAGAGGTGTCTTATGTTCAGATCTAAGTTATTCCTACTCTACAAGCTCATACTAGTAGACTTGGATGCTTAAACCATTTTATAATCCTTATTCAGATATCTTACTCAGATCATGCTTGAAATTCTTCTATCCCTAATATTATTAAAACTTCTGACAAAGAGAGTTGAAGGTAATAGATATTCCTTTCTCAGTGACTCTTAGAAATTTCATGACACTATCTATCACTTTACAGTTCTAAATATATGTCCGTTCTAAGAATGCTTCAATTGAGTTATAAAACTCTTAGTATAAGTTAGTTCGTATAGCTAGTAATTAGTTCAGCAATCAAACAAACAAGCTCCTATAGTTTCCCATCTTTTCATCTAGTCTTACTATCCTAAGTTTCAAGTATATATCTATTCCATGAGTTTTTTTATTTTCATTCATGCTAGGTGTAAATTTAGTTGACCTTACTCCCAGTATAAATCATTCCCAACCATAATAGGTTACCAAATTCAAAAATCAATATCATGTTAGTTATCCAATTTCAGAAGTTCACCAGATAATACTAGTGAGTACCATAATTTTCAGACCAGTCCAAGTTTCAGTTGGAAATTTAGCCATCATGTCCATAATAAAATCTTATAATTCTATGTTAGGTATTACAGCTATTTCCCTATCCTTTCAGCCTAATCAGTATTCATTCGAGGACGAATGATCCAAAAGGGAAGATATTCTAACACCCCAAAAATTAAAGCCACTATTAGAACCATGCTTTAAGTACATGAAAATTACAAAGTCTTGTTTTGATAATTTGATACGTGATTTATACAAATATTAATTCCCCAAATAAATCCTACCTTATAGACAAGTCAAATATCCATTACTGAATGAATTCGGGTGAAGAATATTTCTATAGTTAAATTCAAATGCGCATAACTTTTATGTTACTTGGATTTTTTGAGATAAGGAACCACCAAAAGTTAGATAATTTAATATCTTTCCAACCTCACCAGTTTCTCCTTAATCCAAAATTGTAGAAAAAAGTTATGGCCAAATTATTGAAGTATTGTTAAAGCTGCTAGTGACAATGACTCTTGTTGACAACTTGTAGTCAGACCCTATGAATAGTCAAGAGGACCCGTCATCACAGAATTTGGGACAAGAATTTGGGTCCTTTGACAATAACTGAAGCTACAGCTCATGGCCAAACCCTACGAGTCCTATCCTATGTCGTCAGGACTGCTTCCAAGAGTTTTCTACACAATTTTGGAGGGGTTGTTTGGTATTTTCTCACTATTTTAACATCAAAACTACATCATTTAAGCACTCCAAGGGATGAATAATTATAATAAAACACCCATAAGTCCCCCATTCCTCAAAATTCATTCAACACTTAGAAATTTTAGAGAGAGAAAAAGGCGATCTTCCTCTCCAAGAAAGAAATGGGGCTTTTTAATTTCTAGCTCCAAATCAAAATATTTCTTCCAGGTTTAAACCTCATGTATGTGGGGATTCAATAAGGTATTCCTTTCACCCTTATGACCAAAAATGCAGTTGTTAAATATGAATTTCAGTTATGATTTCTATGATTCTCATGATCTAGAGTCTTTACCCAAATAGAATTCCAAGCCTAAATTCAGATCCTTAAATATATTTTACCTTCATGAGCATATTTGTATGATTATTTATGATTTCTTATGACTATATTATCACATTCACAATATTATCATGTCCATGCATGATTTACATGCTATTACTCCAGATTTAAAGCATATGATCAATTTATGAATTATGTATCCATTTGTTAAGACCATTAAGAATTATTTATCATGATTTTGCCTATTTTAAGCCATATTAGTTGGCATACCATATTTTCCCATGAAAATTAGTGTTTTTATATACTTAGAATTATGAACCCTTAGTAAGTTGGTAAATTCATGATTTCAGACTTATATTATGAAATTTTAGATTTCTCTTCAGATTATGATATTTGTCATGATAGTTGCATTATTAAGAGATAGCGGGTTATGAAAACGCGATGACCTAGGATATCATGCATTATCAGTCAAATACTCAGTCCTTTAATTTTTATGATTTAGAATACTTTCAGAGACATAACTATCTTTCAACATCAGAACTTCAGTATTATTGAGTTATTCAGTATATCAGCTTATATTCCATTGGGAGTAGTACTTAGCACCAAGCGAACGTAGGAATGGAGAATCACCTATCAGTTAAGCTGAGACCTTTAGTATAAGTCCCTAAGTTTCATAACTACGGCACCACCGTAGGTTCTAAAGGCTAACCCATCCAAACAGGATTAGAACCTTAGTCCTTTTGAACATTAGTTTAGTAGTACCACATCAGCTCAGCCTTTATACCCTGGCAAGGTATATTGGGCACTTTTTGAAGTGGTTTATACATCGAACTCCATGTTTATCTCACATGGTTATATGTCGATTAAAATTTCTCCCACATCTAGTCTAAGTTATTGCATGACCTTGTAATCAGTTTATTTAGTACATTATTGACCAGTTACAAGTTTATTTATTTGGTCATTGCATCAATTTAAATTCCACAATTTCAGACCCGGTATTTATACATGACGCTTAGGTTACTTTTACTTTCTTTTATACAATGAATTTTCAGACTATCACTGCACATCAGTGTATATGTATTTTATATAAGGTCATTGTACTATAGTTCAGCTCTATGCATTCAGTTTGTACTTAAGTTCATCCCTTTATTTTCAGTTAGTATTTAGTATATTTTTACATCATATTCAGCATTAACTTGAGATTAAATATAATAGTTATGCTTCTAGCTCTTTCCAATTTACAGAAATATTTTAGTTCATGAAATTAAGATTTCACTCCACCTCACAACTTTTGCGTAAAGACATGTTTTAAATGCATAATTTAGCAAATGGCTTATGTCCTAAGTATTAAAGCATATTTTAAGTGTTTTCATGATTAGTGCATATCTCACATACTCAGTACATTCCAAAGTACTGATAGCATACCTCTTCTTCCTATATTTTTCATGTGATGTAGATTCAAGTGCTTACTATCGGGATCATAGTCATCCAGATCATAGCATTCAGTCATTATTTGATGAATTCTCTTATTTCAAGAACTAAAATCAGTCGCAGTTCCATTATTTTATTTTCTTATTTGTATGTATTGATAAGGAATAGTTTGAGGTCATGTCCTAACTACCTTTAGTCAATATTAGTAGAGACTTCATAGATAGTCAGTAAGAGTTATAATATATAATTTCAGTTTTCCTTTTCTTTAGATTAAAACATTCAAAACTTTGAATAGTAATGTATTGAAATAACTTATCTCATGATTATGCTTCTGCTTGGACTATTTAGATTTTGTATTTGGTTTAATCAGTTTCTCAAGCATCATGCCAGTACCATGGGTTATCTTGGGATAACTTGTGGTTCTAAGCACCATCTAATGAATAAGGGCAGTCTCGAGTCATGATAGGACCTTACTCAAATGTTTGAGGCAAGATTTCAATAAGTCACCAACTATCCATGAACACTTCTATAGTATCCTCTACCATGTAGGAGAATATAGACAACATACACTGTTGAAACGTAACGGGTGTGCTACATAGCCCAAGAGGCATGCATTTGGAGGCAAAGGTCCTATAGGTACATATAAATATGGTATTCTCTTGATCTTTAAGTGCAATACAAAATTCATTATAACCTAAATATCCATCACAAAAATAATACCACCTTCGCTCGGCTAAGCAATCTAGCATTTGGTCCATGAAAATCATAAGAAAGTGATTTTTTCTGTCCAAGAATTCAATTTTTGGTAATCCATACATACCCTTCAACACGTGATCGGATGGATGGGTACATGATCATTATTTTTATTTGGTACTACCATCATACCACCCTTTTTGGGAATGCATTAGACTGGACTAACCCACATACAATTCAAAATTAGGTAGACAATAGTCACATCAAGCCATTTGATAATCTCCTTCTTGAACACCTCTTACATTGGTGGATCTTAACCACCTCTTGCATTGGTGGTTTAAGTCACTATTAGTGTTCTGTATTAGGCACATTATCAACCTCCAACTTAATTTAATGGGTGCATATATTGAGATCAATCACTATGATATCCATTATAGTCTACCCAATAGCACGGATAAACTTTTTCATAATAGATTTCAAGGCCTCCATTGCCAAGGAAATAAATCATCCGCAATAATGATTGGCAAGGTATTATTCTCGCCCAAAAAGATATAAAAAAGATGTGAAGGCAACAACTAAAGTTTAGGTTGAGGTAGTTCAATAGTAGAAGGTTTAGCGGTGAACTTTCAATTCTTCAAGTCAAGATCCAACTTATAAGGATTTTTAGTATATGAGCCAAGACCCATCAATAAAGCAACCACCTCATCATATTATTCAATCACCTCGCTCCCTAAGTTCCACAAGATACCCACCAAGGGGTCATTCATAAAATCCGCCTTCATGGTGTTATCTACTTCATCATCCATCATCGAAACAACTTGCAGATCCATAGGTTATTTCATGGACTTTCACACATTGATAACCACTTCCTCATTATTTTCTCAAAACTTTATTTGACCGCACTCCTCATTAACTAAAGCTCTTATGGTATCCAATAATGGGCTGCCAAGAATGATAGGGACCTCATGGTCAATTTAACAATCTAGAATGACAAATTCAACCATAAAATAAAGTGGTCCACCTTTACAAATATATCATACAACACAACCATGAGCTTCTTGATAGATCGGTCAGCCATTAAAAGCCTCTTTGTTTTGACTTAGAGGTAACCAAACCTAGTTTTTGAAACATGACAAATAACATCAAATTAATATTTTCCCATTGGGATTTCAAATGAATCCCAAGGGGTTGGAAGAGAATTAGAATTTCTCCGTCTCAACTGGTGTTGGTGCATCACTTTAGCGATGCCTTTGATCACTTAATCATCCAAAAAACCCCAACAAGTGTCAATTAAGTGACTCATTATGTCACTTATATAAATGGCTTGGTAGTGGCAGAGATATCGTGTAAGTGATACTTATGTTGCATATGCAACATTTACTCAGGCAGCCAGATTTTATGTAATCAGCCTATTGATCACATAAGAGGTAGGTATGCCAGAGCGCAAGTATTGCTTAAGTGACCCAAAGTTCCCTTAAGTGATACCTTTGCATCTGGGAAGGGTATAAATGCCCACTTAGCCTAATTTTTTACCATTTTTATCTATTTAGTAGAATCTTAAACCCTAAAAAGATGGAGTTCTTGGGAGAATCAATTGTGGGTGATTGTGAAGCTTTAGTATCATAAATTTATGCAGTTTTCATTGAATTTATGGTAAAATTCAATTATTTTCATGGTTGATTTCTCCATACTTTTGTTAAAATCGCTAAAATCTTGGTAGCTTGGTTGTAGCACCATTAGAGCTTGGAATTCACCAATTTTTTAGGATAAAGGTTCCTTGTGCAAGGAGTGATGTTGTGTTGGTTTCAAAAGTGAGATTTTATAAATGAGCCCCACATGGGATTTTTAAAAAATTTTGGACCCAAAGAACAATAGTGCAGTATGGCTATCACTGTTCTCAGTTTGATTAGCAGATTGTGATTTTGATAGCATGGCACCTTGTATAAGCTTCTCAAAAGGAAAATTGGTGATTTAGTAGAGTCTTCGGGCTTTTCTTTAGCGTCTAGGTAGGCTAGGGTTACTTTCTTCATAGATTGACCGATCTTATAGTGTGATTATGATATTATGCTATATATGGAGTAGGATTTAGGTGTTGGAGGTATGACTAAGAATAGTTGGATTATTTAAATTGTTTAAGCTATTTTGAACCCATAAATTAGTGGTAATTATCTTTGTTACTCATGTCCTAGGATAATTTGGCTTTGTGGCTCATGTTTAGTATGAAAATGCTTAGTGGCATATGTTAAGTGGAATTACCGTAGTCATTCATGTTTAGAGTAAAAATAGACTTAGATGCACAAGTTAAGGGAAATTACCTTTGTTGCTATTATTCTAGGCAGGATTACCTTAGTTGTTCATATTTGGAAAGAATTGCTATCTTAGGGCTATTTATGGATTATTAAATACCTATAGATGAACTTAGATACCTTAGCCTAATCTAGAGTAGAAAGTTGCCTAAAATGGATTTTGAGAATTAGAAGTAGGCCCCTATGGCCCACCTTAGGCCAAGACTTGTGTTATCTTTGTCGACTTATTCATAATATTTGGTTTAAGATTTAAGGAGATTGAATACATTTAATGAGGTTGTGGTTGGATATTGAAAGATTGATGCTAATTCCAGGTATTGATTAATGATATGGCTTATATATACATATGATTATTGGTGTGGCTTATAGATATAATTAATAACGTATGGATATGATTAGTGAAATAACATAGGATTATGGTTATTAACATGGCTTATGGGCATGGTTACTAGTGTGAATTAATAGATTTGATATTTGTATAGTCTACTTAGTTTAATAGTATGGCTTATTGATATGGTCCATTGATGAGGTTTATACATATGAGTTGTGGTCCAAGTATGATAGTTGATAATGATCTTGATAGTATGAGTTCTGATTCTAGTCCAGAAGTTAATAATGAAGACAATGCTATTGAGTTTTGATTCAAGTCCAGCATTAGGAGTATGAGTGTGATGGTACGGTTTGGATTGATTCTTGGTTATAGCATGGTAGTTTGGTAATTTATGGCTATTTAGTTGCTTAGTTTCCTTGATTGTACCCTCCAGGCTTATGGGGGCCTGCATTTGGTTATTTACTTTCTACATTTATTAGCTGATGAGGGCCAATCTTGTAGTTATAATGGTATAATCTTTATGTTATGATCTCGTATGCATTCATTTATTTATGAATAGCAATGTTGGAGCTTATTTCTAGGTTTGCCTCTTTTACTTTGACTTAAATTATTGTATCTGGTATCTTATCGTATTTATATCATAATTTAGCTCAGTTGGCCGATGATGCCTACTGAGTAACTGTGGTTTTGATACTCATACTAGAACTTTTTTAAGTGTTGATCTGAGTACTAGTTCCAGGCACTGATTCGACGTTTGTGCAGGGTTGATTATGGAGATTGGGTGAGCTCTTAGAGTTAAAGTTACTCTTTTTCCTTTTATTTTTCCATGTCTAGTCTTTAATTTAAAGTCGAATTGTATTTGACTATCTAGTACTTATAGTTTATTTGTAGTAGCTCTTGTACCAACATTACTGAGTCTTTGGATGGTTGTTGATTCTGTATCTATCTATTAGACCTTTATGCCTGTAATATTGCTATAAGTCTTAAATTGCATATTTCTGGTATTTAGGCCATTTTGACCAAGTTAGCCCATTGCATCTAACTCCAGGCTATGGTTCGGCTTACTTACTAGAGAGATAGAGTACATGACATCATGAATCATAAATTAGGTCATGACAACTCATAAGGATACGGCAAGGACATCTTTACCCTTTAACTTCTCTAAATCAAGGGACTTACCCTTAGCTCGATCATATGGGGAAACGTAACAATCAATGTCTCTATCTTTATCTCTAATCATGCTCTCTATCATGTTCCTTCTCACACCAATCTCTATGATGATCATGGTCCTTACAATCACGGTCTTTCTATTTACGGTCCTTCTATTCATGATTCTTTTTCTTCTAACCTTGATTCTCACCTTACCTTTGATAGGTAGGGCGAGAAATCCCCCCCCCCTCCTCCCCCAATTTGGTTTGACATAAACCAAATTTTCTCATCAAGATATTTTGCATCATCATCATAATATTTAACACTCTTAGAAGCAATAGCATTGACCACATTTGGAAGAGTTACCATTACATATTTGATGAGGAGATCTAATTTAGTCATCACTGTAGCTATATTCTCATCTCTCTCTTTATCTTTCTTCTTTTTCTCTTGACTTAAAAAAATATGTGGAGGGATACCCTATGACCACCTTAGTATCTCTTTTTTTCCAACCTTGACTTTGCTTTGTCACTTAATCTAATAAAGTCTCCGCAATACCATAAGATTATTTTGTAATAGACCCTCCAGCTGCCTTATCAACTGTCATCTTGTTCAATTAGTCTAATTCCCTATAGAAGATTTGGAGAATCATTTTATCTAGGACCTTATGATTTGGGCGTTGTAATAGAGTTTTACTAAATCATTGCCAATCCTCATGTAACAGTTCGCCATTATGTTGGCAAAAGTTCATGATTTCATCCCTTAGTTGAAACATTCATGATAGAGGAAACAACCAATTTAAGAATGCTCCATTAATTCAACCCATGAAGTGATAGATCACACGGGCAACTCTCGCAACCATAAATTGTTCCTCCCATTAATGAGAATTAATTCTTGAGATATGTGGGCAATATAAAACAAAACATACACGTTAATGAAAATTTAATGATGCTCAAATTATACCTCGAGGGTATAAGGGATCATCATCAATATAGTTAACCAAACAAGAAGTGGGATAGAGTCCTCATGAAATGAGAATATGAAATTCAATATTAACGGTTAGAAGCGATAGAATTAGCTCGTAATGCGATGTAAATCAAACAAGCAAGTAAGAATGGGGGGTAGTTTGGAACACTTTAGAGTTAACAATTTTATCATAGTGAGAATGCAAATTCAAAGATAAAATTACTGGAGTTTAAATCAAATATGGAATGTGACTTAGGTTTATGCTATAGTAAGTGTGGGTTCATACATGGGTTATTGAAAATTTATCTAGATTTAGCTAAGAGTCATGGGTAGGCTAGATTATCGATATTTCTGTCAATTTATCAATCAAACTCCAAATTCTTACAAATGGATTCTTCCAAACACCTCACAAGTATATCTATTGAGAAATCTATGACCTTAATTAGTATCTTTAAATCTAACAGATACTATTAAATGATGTGAATCAAGTTGTTGTTCACTCTCAGTCCTCACCCTCATCCCCTTTATCAAGGATGATATGGGTTCAAGGATAAACTAGAGTTTGCAAACTCTACTTATCAATTAAAACATGGAATAGGAATCAAACCCATGTAAATTAGCTAATTAAATGAAAAATAAACAACACCCATAGAATAATCACAACTTATTCAAGAATAACCCCAAGCAAAGAAATTAGCTACTCATAGAAAGAGAAAGAGGACATTTACACAAATTCTTAGCCCATTGTTCCATTGAATCAAAGATTAATATAATAACATAGATCCAAATTCAATGAAACGTAAGAGAAAGTCACTAATTTAACACTTGAGGTTTCACTCTAAGTTTTAAAGCTTCAAAAAATACCCCGATGGAGTATAGAGCTGAAAAACCCATTTTCAAGCACCAATTTCATGTTTTGCAATATTTACAAAACTACCATAGCATTGGTCATCTACTGCACAAGCTCCATCCCAGGTGACCGACCTATGTGCATAGGTCACCTTCGCAAGTGCCATTGATTTCTCAATTTAAGCCACCTGCGTGCGCAGGTCATGCGTATGTGTGCGTAGCTGGTTTCCAACTTGTCCAAATAAAATTTTTAGCTTATTTTCTTCACTTCTCATACTCAATTGACTCATATGTCCAGCTCAACCTCATTTATAATACTTACTTGAACAAATAAGCATTATAACATGATAATTACCCTAAATCAGTGGATAAATAAGATAATTCAAGCTTAAAAGGGCCAACAAGTCATTAATTTGCCAACTTACCTTTGAGCCCAAGCTCCCAGCCATGCACTGCCTCACTTGATGGATTGATCTACTGGAAATTCAATGTTATAAGCAAACAAGCACGCCACCCAGTCAATGATTTGTTCGTTGGTGAATATGTTTATCAAATAATTGATTATTCTTGTGTTCTTATTTTACTATTCTAAAGTATCATGAACTTTTGGATAAATCTAAGTCCTAAAATAAATTGATCATAGGACTTTAGGGATGGAATGAAGAGCATAGAGAGTATGGATCATATATTTAACTAATTTAATACCAAATTTTTAAAGGATGATTGAGATAGAGATATACCAAAATATCTTACTTAGTTAATGAAATGAGAAGATAACCTAATATATCCAAAGTACATACGCACATCCCCGCTCAATGATGTGGTTGTGAAAATAATTTGGGTAGATGACTAAGAGGGTGACCATCCCCGAGTTATATTGTCAACTTCGTAAATTAATAATCACGATAAATACCAACGCCTACTAGAAATCATGGTTATGCATAAATGTGATGTAAATGCCTCAACCCTAGAATTCTCTATATATTGTTCACAATCCATGTTTCATATCATTGTTATTTTGACTTTTTAATTTATAAACTCAAAAATTTTGTTAGTTACAAATTGTATTATGTTAAACTTCAATAGTAACGCTTAAATTAGACAGTTTTCTTAAAATCAAGTCTTTGTGGAATCGATAACTAGATCATAAGAGTCACTTTACTACTTTCTTGGCCATGTACACTTGAGTGTGCGCTTGGGCACAGCAAAAAGATATAACTCCCTTTGGACCCGAATTAATAGTACCCTTCTATGACAACCTTAGCACACTAGAGAGAGCTAAACTCGTGGTCTTAGCATAACAATCCCAAATAGCATGATAGGGGGATAACCAATACATACCTAATATATTATCAAATTCAACTATATTTAGGATAATCAAGTCTATGCAGGTCTCACACTCTGCAAAGGTTACTACAAAAGATCGATACACTTGATCCACCGCTAAAAACTCTCTCTACTGGGGTAGTAATATGAAGAGGTGCAACAAGGGTACCATATAAAGCATCAAAACCAGTAGAAAAGAATATAGACACATAGGATAATGTATACCTAGGGTAAAATAATTTGAAAGTAGAATGTTAGAAAACCAGGACGATATATGTGATAATAGCATAATAGGCCTCTACCTCAGGTCTCTTAGGTATAGCATAGCACTAAACACATATACTCCCCAACTGAGCAACCCAGTATCCTCTACCACGTGTTCCCCATGATCTACCTCAATCACCTCTAGTACTACCTCTACAACTCTGTGAACCACCTTTAACTGTAGAAATAGAAGTAAGACAAAGCTAAAGCTAAGAACCCTACTGTGTAGAACCATACACTCGCTGATGACTCAAGAGGTCCGAGGTTATGAAACCCAACAGCCTAACTAGCAAGAGTCCTCCACCACTATCTGTCTACGTCAGTCAACTTATAATTAGTATATGCAACTCCAAGGGACTCAAGAGGTTCGAGGTTATGAAACCACTTCTATTAGTCAAGAGAAAACTCACAAGAATCCTCTCCAACAACACCACTAAACTTGGGAGGATCCACAAAAAATAATCTCTAAAAATCTCCTCTGAGCATCAGAAGTCATTACAGGACACGAAGAAATAGAAGGAATAGTAAGTATAGTAGGCAGTTAATCAATATGAGAGGGCATCACAGAAGATGGTTTCATTCCTAAAATCAAAATCCATAAGTATGAGCCTATCTTAATGGTGGAATACCTCCCAAAGTCTGAAAAATACCTGACACACCTAGTAGGACACTTATCTGGGGAACACTATCCAAATAACTCAATAGATAAATCAATAAATCTTGTAATGCCAGGATATCAACTAATTGCTAAAGTACCTGAGTTGGTCTCACACCCTCTATTTGATAATCATACTCAGTATACTCAACCTTAGCGTGAGAGAGGCAGCCTTAGCATATCCACTCACTAGGACAGTTTTTTATGCTCATTGTCTTCCTTTGGATCAGCTATCACTCCTTTCTTGACCCCTAAATAGAGTCCCAATTATAGGTGCTAGCTCATCATATCTAGCATCTTCAGACCTAGATCTCACCATCTACATAGAGAAAAATGGAATACATGTTTAGAATGTAGGGTATGAATAACCCGCACGTTAAGAAATTAAATTAGAGAATTTTTTCCAAGGATATATCATAGCCTCTCGAAGATAGATACAGAGGTCTATGTACTAATTTGAGATATTATACTAGACATCCTGCTCTTTTAATTATGAGATTAGTAAACCTAGCACTTTGATACCAATTTTTCATAAACCAAAAGATGAGGTCATGATGGCACCTGCTCGATATAAGCCTTAGTAGGTAAGACAATTACCACAAGATAAATACAAGTAAAATACAAAAACGAAACTCAAAAGGTGAGACTTCTAGAATAAAGTGAAGAACTAATAAGTATATAACATAGCAGAAACTGAACAAAATATATAAATCCCAGAAATAGTGACATAAGTAGAAGACCATATAATACATAGCTTAAAAATTAAAATATAAAGTCTATATCTGAATACTAATAAAGACAAGATAAAGATAGATGGATATTGGAATAAGGTTTCAAATGGGATCTCACCAAGTACTCCAAAGATTAGCTAACACCACATAAATCAGCCATCATAGCTCATACTTATACTAGGATCTATACTTAAAGGTAAGTAGAGGTGAGTATGGTCCACTTCTACTTAGTAGGTATCATAGGCCGACTGAGAAAAGCAGAATATAATAAAAATGAAATATACTATAAGCACATCACCTGCAAATAAAAAAGTTTTTGAATGGTATCTCACGCAATCTCCACTAATAGTTCTAAGATATAAAGATGATAAAGGAAACTAGAAACACAATAACACATAAAGAAAATATAGAATAGTGTAAACAATGCCATATAATGCAACTATGATGTGATGATGATGAAGTAAGCCATCACATGGCTTTTTGTATACACCTTTCAAGCTTCTGCAGTTCAAGAAAGGACTCATGGGATGTTCTCAACCCATATACTTTCTCATATATTAACTCACTTCTATGGCTAGTGTTTATGGATCAAGGTTTTTATAAAGTGTCTCATTTACATCTCCAGGTATTGCTCATGGATAAAGGGTTTTATAAATGTGATCTTGTGTGTTTTACTGATTTGGATAATTTTCTATCAGGATTGTTATGAGCCAGTCTGACTTAATTATGTCATTAATTACCATGCATATTTTTTGGCAAAAACATAAATTCTTGGTGTCTTAGCAAAATAACTGACCGATGTGTATTTAGGGGTGGAATATAATGGTGAAAAAGTAGTTAATTAGTGATAAGTGGTGTATTGTAAGTCAATCAGTCCTTCGTGAGAATAGTGGAAATGGGATAGAGAATGTAAAAGTTAGATTGAAATTTGTAAGTTTATGTTTGATTCTAGATTTTGACATTATATTTATGTGATTTCAATTTGGTCGACTGATGATGCTTATTAGGACATGTGATTATGCTGATACTGCTTTTGTAGTACTCTTTTCGGGGTATAGTCTAGTTGTAGGATTAGTGATATTTCTTGCTTGATGTTGTTAAAGATATTTATCAGCTTTCGTCTTCTTATTCCATGGTGGAAGTTGGGTCTTATGTTACTTAGTATTCCTTTTAGCAGCTCTTGCATATGTCGAGTGTAGGTCCTTAGGGAAAAAGTTTTCTTAGTTGTATTTACAAGAGTTATAATAAGTTTATAGAATTATAAAGAGTTACACAATATTGTTTATGACTTTCGTATGCTTTCTAAATGGATGGTACAAGTTCTATCTAGGTGGAATAGAGTAGGTTCTCACAGAATCCGATTAGTTGGGTTGCGACACGATGAGGTTCACTTACCACACGTACTTAGCTTGGAACATGCACAATAAAAGTGCAATAAAGAAAAGCTAAGTAGGAAATCCACATGTACTCAGCAATGTCATCGGTTAAACCTAGCATGAAGCAATGATGATCGAGGATTACCCCTATACTACTTTAACTTGTACTTGATCTCAAACAATAAACATCTCTATAAGACTCAGATGTATTTTAAGAAGTATGCCAAATAAAATATGGACAAGTAAAGATGGATAGACGGAGTATCTCAATGTAATCTCAAAGGTGTAATCTACATTAATGATAGGGGGATGACATACTTATTGCTTGTATCAAATGTTGTAAAGTTCATCAAATTTGAAATTTGATAACTACTTTTTCAATTATTGTAGTAAGAACAGATAATTAAGCATTTAATTCTAGTTAATCCTTTAAAGAAAAATTAAAATGTAAATTTTTATAATTCCTTCCTCTATCTCAAATCATTTATTGTGTTTCTTTTTTTTAAGTCTATTAAAAATAGATTAATTAAGACGAAGTTTGATTCTTTTACTCTTATTTATATCTTAAGATAAATTTTCTTCGATCAATTTTACTTGTTAATATTTTTTTTCGGACATCCCTTAAGAAAACATCAAAAAATCTTTTTTTTTTAATCTCAATGTAATGTGATTCTCTTTTCACCATATTAATATGTCTCCATATTGATTGAGTAAGGATAAACATGGAAACTATTCTCTTCACCTCAATTTACATGACACTGTTTGTCTTGGCATAAATTATTGTTTTACTGGGTATCACTTATGAATAGGCACAAACTACAATTAGTAGTTTTTGTATATTCTTAGTTCAATGTCCAAAATAACAAATTTCTATACACATGTATCACTAAATAATTTTAATATATTAGATAATGGTAATTTAGTTTTGATGAGCTTTAAATATGTGGTATTATGATATATGTCTTTTCTGGAATAAAACAAATCTTCTTAGGTTTAAGTAATTAGTACATGTAGTATACAAGTATTTTCAAGTTTTTATATTCAAAAAATATTATTCGTCAAGAACCATAATCATGCTTTCCCTTTTAACCCTCTCACTCCTGAATAATAAGTAATTTCCCAATATTTTTATTATATAAATCTATGTATGCTTTTGATTTCTATAAATCATATGCCTCCAACAGTAAAATTCCCCACTTGTCTTACATTTTTCACCCTCTTCTCTAGTGTAGTATTAATTATTTTCTTTATTAGATTGAAAGGATGCCTCAATTTAGAAATTTATCCCAACACCAATGAAGAAAATGTTAGTCTTGTAATTGCATTGAAAATAAAGAGTTGGTTGTATCGATCAAGAGATATGAGAATATCCTAACTCCTCAAAATCAGGTTGGTCAATGTTTAAATTCTATTCGCATCACTCTTTCACCAAAATCTTATATTTACTTTTTATCTCAAGGAATAATCTTACAATTTAACAAGAATTTTCATCTCAACTGTCACGATCCAAAAGTTGAGGTCATGATGACACTTACCCTGATCCAACCTTGATAGGTAAGTTAAAAATTCACAATAGAACAGAAAATTAAAATAGGAAATAAATGAAATAAATACAAGATCTAGATCGAAGTCAGGCCATGATACTCATAAAACTAAAATATCTTAAACTAAATACAATAAATCCCTAAAATATGGTGTCATAAGTGTGAAGGGCATCTAATACAATACTAAAATCTGAAATACATGAATTTGTCTCTGTAACAAATAAAGAAAAAGTAAGATATGATAAGGTCTAAAATTTGCCATGAATATTGGAGCTCACCAATGCCTCGGAAGTCAATCTCCCACAGTACAATTAGCTATTGTGGGTCACACTGGTTCTACGATTTGCACCGAAAGGGTAGAGAAGTAGGAGTGAGTATGATCCACTTTTACTCAGTAGGTATCATAGTCCAACTGAGCAAAGTAAAAAAAAAATACTATGAGCATGCTTCCACCTGTGTACAAAAGAGTTTTCAAATGGTAACTCAAATCATATTATCTAACAATTCTAAAAAGTGTAGTATCTATATGAGAATAACTACATATGTATACATAACAAAAGCTAAATACATGGTAACAGACATGTAAGTGAGAGTACGAATGATTCAACGCAATAGAATGATGGTGCAATGATGATGTTATAAGTCATCGCATGACTTTCGTATACACCTTCCGAGCTAAAACTTCCAAGACAGGACCCATAGGGGGTTCGCAACTCATATACTTTCATAATCATAATTTTATATCTCAATCAAGTTGTTGACATATTCCTCGATCAAAAGTGCTACAAAGTGTTCCATTTTCTTTCAAAATCAACATTTCTTAATCACCTTGTCAGCACATCCCTCGATCAATGATTTTATAAAATATTTCATTTTAAATTCAAAATCACTATTTCTCATTGATAGACTCATGAATATATATGAATGAAATAAGAATGTATTTCTCATAATCGATCAGTATAAAGATAATAATTAATTAGATACATGTATAAATGAGCTTAAAATCAACTCAATACGTCAATAATTCATGATATAAGTCATCACATGACACCATTAGAATAAATAGCCATGTAAGACATTAATAATATCAATCGAATCCCCTCACTCGGACATCACTATGATGGTGGAGGTACATAATGCTCAAATAAGATCTATAATATCAATCTAAGCCTCTCGCTCGGGCATTTCAATAATAATAAAGCAATTAAATGATAAATACGGTCTATATATCAAGTCAAGGCCCCACACGGACATTACAATAAATTTATCGATCAAGTCAACAACAATATACATATAAGCCCTACATTGGCAACACAATAATAATAGCAATTCCAAACTATAATCTCACAATAAACTGTCCAACCCATAGCATACTTTATATGAATGGTTAACTACCTAGCCTAGGCTGAAGAAAGTTAAACCATAACTTACCTCGAAAATTTAAAATCCAAGACTAAACCCTCTAAAGCAAAGCCTTTCCTTCACAAATAACCTCAAAATAGACTAAAACTATCAAAAACATAATCTACATGTCAAATGGAGTCCAACACTACTCATATTGACTAAATTTATATTGGTTCCAAAAATTGGCTTGAAATTGAAAAGGGTTTAATCTAGAATCTTATTTAAGAATAATGTTCCCCGTATCCAGAGAAGTCAAAATCTGAAAACAAGTTGAAATCTAACTTTAAGTTGAAGAAAAACCAATTTTACACTGTACAAGTAAAAACTCCAAAATTTAAGTTTGAAATCAAGGATTTGAAATTTTTTTGTAGATAAAATTAGTATAAAATGATAAAATAGGAGTTTAGAGATTACCCAAACAATATTGATGAAAATCCCTTTAAAATCATCAAAAAATGAGCTCCCAAATTCTAAAATGATGAAATGGGGTATTAGTCGACAAAAATATTTTGAATTATCCATGTATAAACATATTCTTCACTAACACAAGCCCTAGGCCGCAAACGTAAAGGCTAACCCAACCCAAGTACCGCAATTGCAGTGGGACCATCACTATTGCATGAAGGTCGACCCAGACCTGAATCAAATAAACCTTCGCGAACATAGTCATTACTCCTTGATCACAATGAACAATGAGGACGGCCCTTCACAAACTCGATTCCACCATCCTATTTGAAATGAAGAATAATTTTCTTCTCCGTGATCGCGATCAGAGGCCTGCAAACGCGATGAAGGATTTATCATTACACCAAAAACAACAGTTTAGCTGTTGGGACTTGGAAAAATAGTCTTGTTTGAACCCATAAAATTTGTTAGAAACCCCATAGAAATAAACTAATTATGTTACTAGGCTAATTCCAACATTATAAATTCAATGAAACTATAAAATTTACAGTAGATTAGTTATAACAAATTATCCCTCGAAACCCTTTTAAGCTTATTTTACTAGCTTTTATCTAAAAGGTCAAAATGCAATATAAGGGCTCAAGGCCTAAACTAACTATGCTACTAACTAAAAATCAATACTTTGGACTTAATGGAACTGGTCAAATCACCATTTGACACTCAAATTATAAAATATTGATCAAAGTCAAACCAATTATTTCTAAAGCCTCTATGGGTCTTAAATCACTCCCGAACACCTCGAGGATCATGCTAACCAACCCCACAACTCATACATAGCATATAGAAACTATGGGGAAAGGATAAATTATTAAAATATAGCAAATGCTAGAAATTATAACTATAGTTATTATATCAACAAACTATGTTCTACGGTCCATTTCACAGGATAAGAGAGGCAAATTTTGTTACGAGATCTCAAGTTTATCAGTCATTATCAGTCCATCCAACAAGTGCAAACCTTGATTTTTCTCAACATTTAGCGCAATCATCAAACTTTGATCATCTAAACATTTGGAATCACTTTCATGCATCATGTGTAGACATCAATCCAATTGACCAATAGATCATTTATTACTTAATTAAAAAAGTTGATTCATAAAATAATTATGATTTGTGATAGTAATAAAGACGAGAAAATTGAGTTGGACTTGACCGTAAAACTCTAAGGAAGATCAAAATAAGTATCTTACTAGCCATATGTTGTAACATTACCAAATGATTGTGTTTACTTTATACTTTTATTATTCTTTATTTAACTTAAATGAACTTCAATTACACCATTTAATTAATGATATATGTCTTCTCTTGAAAAATAAAAATGATTCTTTTATTTAAAGTGTTTATTTTTTCTTTACTTTATATGTTTCAATGGCTTAGCATGCATATCAACATAATAAGTGTCAAAATCCAAATTCAGGAAAGTGGTGGCACCTTTCTAATCCACCGATAGATAAGCAACCCAAAACAACAAAACTCAGTTCAAAGTATAAAACTTAAAATTAATATTTAAGAATTAATGTCATAAAATAATATTTTCCATAAAACTCAAAAATTATATCAAAAATAGATACATCTCTTTCCAAAATAAAGAGACACCAGTACAAGTCTCTATTAAAGTACGATAATAATCACTATATTATCTAAAAATATAAAAGACGGAAAAAAAAGGAATAGAAGGGATCCAAGAACCGCAGATGAGACAACAAATACATCTGAATCTCATATAATCAACTATAGACAAGGATCACTTGTCACTTGCACTCGACTTGAAACTTGCACAGCAAAAATGTAAAAAAAGATAAGGGTGAGTATGATGTGTACTCGGTAGTTTCATCGGTTGAGTTTAACATGATGCGAAGATTATCGAGGATCATTCCTTCACGCTTTAACGTGTACTCAATATCAAGAAAACATCTCTATAAGACTCAAAATAATTTTAGTAGTGGAAAATATAATGACCCTCATAATCATCTTATGATTTTTGCATAATTTCTCTATTTTCACCCTTACCTTAGCTTCAATAAGGTATTTAGGTTCTACGGGAATGGGTAGCATAATTTTCAAGGTGGTTGGGCAGGCTTTGAAAGAGTTTTTCAGTTGAAAGGTTGAAAAGTACGAAACTTTGATCAAAATCAACATTTGAGGAAGATGATCTCGAATTAAATTCAATAATTATGTTAGATCCAGATGGTGATCTTTGAATTATTTGGACTATTGGTTTCGATCCCGATGTATTTGAATGAGATTTGAGTCATTGGTTGAAAATTTGAGAATGTAAAAGTTAAAGAATTAACCTCAATCAGTATTTGGTCAAGACAATCTCGAATCAATGTTTTAATAGTTCTAAAAGGTTTGAAAAGTCATTTTTAGTCTATTAACATTTTTAGTTTATCTTCACAGGGAGGGTCCATTCATGGGTATTGAAAAACTTGAATTTTCTATCATTTTTCCTAACATAAACACAATACTTTTCATTAAGCATAAGAAGATCCTCTAAAATCTAAATAAAACCAATTTCCCTGATGCGTTTGATATTTTTAACTTTTTAATGTTTTATTAGTCAACTTTTAAAAAAAATAAAAACTTTTAAAAAGAATTCTTTAAAAGTTTGACAAATAATTTTTCTATTAAAAGTAGAAAAAATTATGTTTCATAATGACAATTCATACATTGATTGTCTCTATCTTGCCCTCCAACACATTCTACCCATATCCCAATTCACAATATATTTACCTAAATTAAACATAATTATTTTTTATTTACTCACCAAACATCATAAAATAAAATAAGTAAAAGAACATTTTCCAACAATAAGACTTATTACTTATTTTTTTTTGAAACATTTTTTTTGAGCTTCCACTGAGCTCTTCTCATTGGCTAGATATTTTATTAAGATTGAAAAGAGTTATGATTTGTCTCCAAGGTTGCTAGGATCTTCCACAAATATAAAGTTACCTCTCTTTCTTATATCTTGCTCGTGCTCATCGCCAATCAACTACCATTGTCTTGATCATGATTCTAGTTCCTATGGGTCACAAATGATGACACGAACCTATATGCCTCGCCAAATTATAGTTTGACCACATTTGCCTATTTTGGTTGTCTCTTTTTGGCATCAAACAAACCCTTCAACATTGATTATTTTTTCAAAGTCAGATTTGTAATAAATGTAACACTCCTTCAAATATATTGGACCTATTTTGTAGGAAAAAGGGTTAAATTTATCTCTGTAATTTGAATAATTGGCTAAATATACCTTTCATCATATTTTGGGATCAAATTATCCTCGCGTCATACTTTAAGGCCAGATTTACCCCTCTACTTTGAAAAATTTGCTAAATGTATCTTTCGTCATACTTTGGGGTCAAATTTGTCCTCAATATTATACTTTGGAGCCAAATTTACCCTCATTGTTAAAAGACTTTTCACTTGTACCCTTCTTTTAGATAAATTAACTTTAAATGATCTATTTTTTAAAAATAAAAGACACCCTAGTCTAACTCGCCTGATCCGACCCACAAAAAATACACAAACAAATATATCCCTCTCTTAGTTTTGTTGGTCAAATTTTTTCAACGAACAAATTAAATATACTTCTATTTCAACATGCAGAGCTGGTCGGTTGAGTAAAAATGAATAAAAAATAAAATGAAACTGAATAGCTCAGATGCATGAAATTAGAGAAAATGTCTATTACAAACTCTACTCTTGTTCTAATTGTGTTCAAATTTCAAAATTTGGTAAGCAGTTCTATGTGCATTTAGATTTTAGAATCAGTGGATAAATTTTCAGGGCAAATGACATGATGAAAAATTTATGTAGATCCAAATTGTATATAAAGACATAAGAATGAAGAGATGTCGCGATTGGCACATACGGAGACCTCTTAACTCAATCATCTAAAGAAATATACAGTGGGCCTAACTTGTTGCATTTGACCGCTAAGTGTCATTTTTCATGAGCTCTACATTGATCCAGATCCATAAACTCAGAGAGGGTGTATTTATTTGTGTTTGCACTGATGTAAATTCATTTTTCATGAGCTATGCATTGAAAAAACTCAGTGGCTTAATCTCGTTGAAAAAATTTGATCAATAGAATTGAGGGGTGGCATAGTTTTTTCTATCTCTTTTGTTGATCGAGTCGGGTTTGACGGATTAAATTAAGATGTGTTTTATTTTTAGAAAAGGGGCATTTACTATTGATTTTGGTTTTTCTATTAAAGGAAGGGTACATGTGAAAGGTTTCTTAACAATGGGGGCAAATTTGACCTCAAAGTATGACATTGAGGATAAATTTGGCTTTAAAGTATGACTGAGAGTATAAATTTAGCTAATTTTCCAATATAGGGGCATAAATTTGGCCCCAACATATGAAAAATGATATAGGTAACGTAGAGGGTAAATTTGATCCCGAAGTATAATAACAATGGTAAATTTACTTCAAAATATAATGAAGAATATGTTTAGTCAATTTTTCAAAGTAAAGAGATAAATTTGACCCTATTTCCTATTTTGTATTAGGTGAAGACATGTTTTTTAAAACGTGGTTAATGAAAAAAAGGAAAAGAAAAATTTGCGAGTGCACTATACCAGTTGCAAATTAAGAGGTCACTGGATTTAAAATTGTAAATTGTAATAGTATCATTAGATTGTGACATCTTAACCACAGACTATTCTTAAGAAATTTACTTTTAAAAAAATAGAAAATACTTAAAAGAGACCGTCCACTCATTTAAAACGTGTCTATTTCTACAACAATTATTACTCCCTCCATTTCATAATAAATGAATTATTGAATTTTGACACATATATTAAGGAAAAAGCATTAAAGACATAAATTTAACATAACTTTTTATTTTTACCCCAAAAAAAAAGAAAATGTTGACCTTGTAATATCTTTTCAAAAGTTAATTAGTTGTCAACTCATAAGGGCAAATTTAAAAAAAAAATTCAATAATTCAATTATTTTGAAACACCAATAAATACCCCAACAATTCACTTATTCCGAAATGGAGGGAATACTTACTAATAAGACGGGATGGGAGGAGAAGCAGGCAACTCTTCGTCAATATGTTTGCTTCTCCTGCCTGCTTCTTTCTCCGTGATTTTATTATATCATCTCTAATTAATTATTATAAGTTATTTATTTATTAAAAAATTATTTATATTTAATAAAAATAGATATATTTATGATATGTCTACTCAGCTGCTTCACCCATAATTTGACTATATCACTTATAGTTAATTATTATAAGTCATTTAAATACTAAAAAATTAATATTAAAAAATTATTATAAAGTCATCTAAGTATTAAAAAAGTAATAATATTTAATGTTAAATTCACTTGACGTTTTATATGAGGTCCATTTAATTTTTTTCACAAGTATTTTTGTATAGTAATTTTGTTATATCATTTTTAATTAGTTATTATAAGTCATTTAAGACATGTCTGCTTCACTGCTGCAATCATAATTTTGCTATGTCACTCCTAATTAATTATTATGATAATTTAAGCATTGTGCCACTTAAATTGAGATTTTGAGTAATTATTTAAAAAAAAGAAAAAAGAAAAATAAAATATTTTTGAAATGAATAAAAAAATAAATCTTATCACTTCTAATTAGTTATTATAAATCATTTAAGATATGTCTGCCTCGTTGTTTCAATCATGATTTTACTATGTCACTCTTAATTAATTATTATTACCATTTAAGCATTGTGTCGATTAAATTGAGACTTGAGTAATTACTTTCTTTAAAAAAAAAAAGAAAAATAAAATCTTTTTAAAATGAATAAATAAATAAATATAATAATTTAATTATTATAATATTAAGTCTGTGCATTGCACAGGCTACTCGTAACTAGTACTAAAAAAAAAAGTATAAACAACATAAAAATCATCCTAAATGAAACTAATTACATAAGATCCAGAATTGACTTTCTCTCTCCCAGATTTGGGAAAATGCATATACATGTCAATGTACCTCATACGTAACTCCAATGTATGAGGAAATTATTTCTCCTTAAATTATGAAAATAAAATTATCTTCAATTATTCTCTTACCTTAATAACAACACTAATTAATATTTTGATTTTGTGGATGCTTATAAATAGTTATTATAATTCAAATTCAAAAAATATCCTGAAACATCTCTCTACATCTCCCTAAAAAAAATAATGGCGTCGCCGCTGTTTTATGGTTGTCACCACCGTTCATTGTTCCACTCCGCTTCCTCACGCCGGTGAACATGCAAGGGCGATCAGTCGTTGTGACGACCTAAAAATTTGATGAAATATGTAAAATTTGTGATTTTGTATGATTTGACTGTTTTACCCCTCCCCGTAGTTGTATTATAATATTTTAGAGGGTGTGGGAGTGATTGACATAATTTTCGATGTATTTTGATATCATTTATGCAATATTGTGATTTTTTATGGCTTCGAGAGTTTTATTTTGGACTTATGTGGATATTTTTTGATCTGTGTGATGGATGGCCAAACGGACTACTCCAGCAGCTCTAGAATATCAATTTTAGGCTAGATAGACCTTTGGTTTGGGTCCCGGTACACCCAACCTCATTTCGATCTATTGGTCGGACAGTTAGAAAATTGAAAATATAAGTGTGGGACCCACATGTGATAGAAATAACCTCAGATGGAAAATCCGAATTTGCCAACAGATTTGAAATGTCTATTTTAGGGTGTTAGCATGTTTGGTATGATTTTACGGCTTTTAAATTTCTTTTCAATCCTCGGTTTAAAAAATTATGATTTCAAGTTTTGGGAGTCAACTTTGTAAAAATGATATTTTTTTCAAAAATATGATATTGTCATCGCGTCTGGAACATCAAATTTAGTATGGTTTCATAGTTCTTTTGTATAGATCAGATTCTGAACGAATCACGGGCACCCTACCAAAATCCGGGGTGAATTTGAAGTGAAAAATCTGGTGCAATACCAGATTTTTCTGCATATCTATACCTCTTTTTGTCCCTTTTTATTCATTTTTTATTTTGTCTCTTGGGAATTAAATCCAAAAATAGTGTATGAGCTTAAAATAAAAGTTTTTGAGAGCTTGGAAAGATAGATTAACTCCTTTTTCTTGGTTTATTACGGATTAGAGTTAAGAATTTACCCTTTTCTTAGTAATTTCTTGATTAATTTCTTAAAACCTCAAAAATCTTAGGGCATGATTTTAAATCCAAATTCCACTCCTTTTCACTTGAATAATGTTTTTACCTGATAATTACAAATTTTTCATCAATTTAACCTTCAAAACAACTTCGATTCTTGATTTTAACCCGGATTTCAAAGATTTTATCCGGTAAAGCTCAAAAATGATTTTTCTTCTATTTGAACCCCATTTCTTTTACTCGAATTAACTTGGGTTTTCAGCTGTAGGTTCCTAAAAATATGGGGAACATATTTTTGAAGTAAAGTTCTGATTTTGCCCTTCTTTTTTGAAAATCTATTTTGGGGATCCGTTTTAACCTCAAACCAAAAGTAGTCAATATGGGTATCGTTGGTTTTATATTGATTCTTAGATTTCATATTTGATGTTTTTAGTGGAGCTCAGAATTATTCTTGAAAAGTAAGGTTGCAGGTTCAAGTGTAGCGGAATGATTTCAACTTTCGAAGTAAATTATGGCTTAACTCCTACAGACTGGGTTGGATAGTAAATGATGATACAAAATGCATGTTAAGGATTGAAACTAATCGTGAAAAATGAATATTTATGTGCTTTTCCCATGTGGTGGCCTATATGTGATATAATTATCAAAATTGTGTTATTATGTGATACGTGTGGCCGTGTGGGGTCCTATGTGATAGTGATAGCCTTGATACATGTTAATAATTGTATTGTATTATTAAAATGCTTAATTTTGTACCATTGGTGTATCGTGATTATATTCATACCTTATTGGCATATGAGACATGTGGAAATTCATGGATGAAACAAAAATAATGAGTGGATATTGGCTCAGGTGGTTGTGGAAATGTATAATTGTGGTTGGTTGTGGAAATGTATCATGTGGTTGGTTGTGGAAATACTCATTGTAATTAGTTGTAAGCATTACATCTTCATATCATACTTATTCATGAAACATTGGTATCGTGGTAACATCTGAGAAACACTGGCAACACCTTTTTAAAAGATATTGTAACACCTTATAAAACTCTTGCTGAGAGATATACCAAAAAGGATATATAAGATATATGGATTGTATATGGGTTGACGAACCCCCTATGGATCCTACGTCGGGAAGTTTTAGCTTCATAGGTGTATACGGGGATTGTACGATGATCTCGGAGGCTGTGCAACGAACTCATGCATCATCATCATCATCATCATCATATACATTACACTTACTTTATTGTGTTTATGTTGTATTGTATTGCATTATTTACTTGTCATCTATGTATTTGTCTTGCCTTTCTTTACTTGTATTTGATGATCTTGTAACTATATGTTCTCTCTTGTTCTATTTATATATGACATAATGTATACTTGTGTTCTATATCTTAGTGTGTTGTCGTAATATATGTGAGATATATTAGAACTGTTAGTGCAGGCGGAGTGGCCTACCATTATGGGACATTTTCTGATTGCAGGTGACGTGCCCTTAGTGTATATTTTGTATTCTTTATTTACTACTTTGCTTGGTCTGCCTATGATACCTACTGAGTATAAGTGGACCGTACTCATGCCTACTGCACCCTTTTGGTGCAGGTCCTAGCTCAAGTGTGCCTCAACTTGATTAACTCGGGTGATTATTGGAGCTTCTAAGGTAGCAGTTGCACATTTATGTATCCGAAGTTCACCTCTATCTTTCTATAGTAGTTATCTCTTTATTAGTATTCGAAGGCAGTTAGTATTCCTTTCTAGTTATTTATTTGACGTATTTGACTCTTGGATTGTATTAGTAGTTCTTACACTATTAACACCTGATTTTGGGCATGATTGGTATTTTGATAAGTTTTTTCCACATTGTTATGATTATTTATATGGTTTGACTTTATTCTAGAAGCCTTACCTTGGGATATTTCTGTCTTTTCCTCTTTCCGTATCAGTTTGAGTGATTGGTTTACTTGTCAAGGTATGCCGCGACAAGTGCCATCATGACCCTCATTTTTGAGTCTTGACAAATTGGCATCAGAGTAGCTAGGTTTCATTGGTCTCAATGGTGTAAGAATGAGATGTCTAATAGAGTCTCACAAATCATTACGTAGATGTTCATATCTATCTTCGAGAGCTTATAGGATATCTTTAGGAAACCTTCCTCATTTTATTCCTTATTGAGCAAATTCTTTCATATTTTGTGTTCTGACTTGTGTTTAACTCTTTCTGCATGAATGGTGTGGCTTATACTACATATCAATTGAAAGATGCTGTGAGAAATTAGCGGATATCATTTGTCAGTTGTAGGCTTGTTGATCCTCCTAAGTTGTCATGGAATTAGTTTGTTGATGCCTTTTAAGAGAGATTTGTGCCTTTCAATTTTGAGAGATCGTATGTGGGACGAGTTTGATCATTTATAGTAGGGCTTCATGACAGTTTTTTAGTATAAGGCATGCTTCCATGCCCTATCCAGATATTCCTATGATAGAATTTACATCGATTTTGTGAAGATTTAAAATTTTATAAAGGGTTTGGTTGTCTCCCTTCAGTTGGCTATATCTCAGATGGTTGTGCTTGGAGCTACTCTTTAGAGTATTATGGATCACGCTAAGATGACAGAGGGTATTATTAGTGCATCTCAGGGAGGCACCAAGAGGGTGAGTCATTTTGGTAAGTTCAAGAGTCAGATCTATCGAGGTAAAGATTTTAGAGGTTCTCGTGGACTCTATAGAAGGCCAGTGCAGGTGATTTTATAGAGTTCAGATGATGGATCTTCTGGTTCAGTAGTTCAGGGTGGCCATTTGGGCTTAGTTGTACTTTCTCTTATTGAGACTGGTCGTAGAGGTTGCTATGTGTGTGATGAGATTGTCTATATGGACAAGGACTATTCTCGCCATATGTTTAGAGCTACTCCTATTTTAGCTGTGAGAGTTAAGGGTTCTACCAAAGGTGCAAGAGGTAGAGATGGTAGAACCCATGTTGGTGGTCGTGGGGCTTCTCAGCCAGTTGGTAATCGTGGATAGTGTTATGTTATACCAGCCAGACCTGAGGCAGAGGCTTCTGATGTTGTGACCTTCCTCGTTTGTTTCAGATATGCATCCGTATTATTTGATCTCGGATGGACTTTCTCCTATGTATCTGTACATTTTGCTTTGGGTTTTGATTCTGTTAGTGAGCCTCTTGCCATACCTATTCGTGTATCTAACCCGATAGGTGATTCTTTAGTGGTGGATCAAGTGTACCGATCTTGTGTTATGACTTTTGTCGGGCATGAGATTTTGGTAGATTTGCTTGTATTAGATATGGTCGATTTTGATGTTATTTTAGACATGAATTAGTTGGCTTCTTATTATGCTATCTAAAATTATTTTTCCAAGACTGTGACTTTAGCTTCGTCGGGTATGCCAAGGATAGCTTAGAAGGGTACACTTTAATCGGGTACTAAGAGGGTCTTATCTTATGTTTAGGCTCGTAAATTGGTTAAGAGAGGATGTTTATCTTACTTGGCCCATATTCGTGACACATGTTGTTTTGCCTTTTTTTATGGATTTTATCCGTGTTGTCCATAAGTTTATGGAGGTATTCTCTACGGACTTGCCTAGTGCCTTCGGATCGAGATATTGATTTTATTATTGATGTTGAGTCGGGCACCAAGCCTATTATTATTCCTCCTTATAGAATGGACCTAGCAGAGTTGGAGAAACTGAAGGATCAGTGTTAGGAGTTGTTGGATAAGGGATTTATTTGACCTAGTGTTTCACCTTAGGGTGCACCTATCTTGTTTGTGAAGATAAAGGATGGGTCTATAAGGATGTGAATTGATTATCGATAGTTGAATAAGGTGACATTTAAGAATAAGTATCCTCTTCCTCGCATCGATGATTTTTTATTAGCTTCATGGTGCTGCGGTGTTTTTGAAGATTGATTTGTGGTCATTTATCACTGATTGAGAATTAGAGTTTCAAATATTCTGAAAATAACTTTTTGAAATCGATATGGTCATTATGAGTTCTTGGTCATGTCTTTTGGGTTGACCAATTCCCTTACCTCGCTTATGGAATTGATGAATTGGGTGTTTCGACCATATCTTAAATCCTTTGTTATTATGTTTATAGATGATTTCTTGGTGTATTACAAGAGTGAGGTTGAGCATGAGGAGAATTTACAAATTGTGCTTCAGAGATTAAGGGATGAGGAGTTGTATATTAAGTTCTCTAAGTGCGAGTTTTGGTTAGAGTCTGTTCTTTCTTAGGTCATGTGGTGACTAAGGAAGATATTATGGTTGATCCAGCCAAGGTTGTAGTGGTTCATGATTGGGCTAGACCTACTTCACCCACCGAGATTCAAAGTTTTGTATGCTTGGCAGGGTATTATCGGTGTTTTGTTGAAGGTTTCTCTTCTATTGCAGTTTTTTTGACTAAGTTGACTCAAAAAAAAAAATTTATCTAGTGGTCTGATGCTTATGAGGCGAGCTTTCAAAAGCTCAAGGGCTTATTGTCTTTAGTTCCTATATTGGCTTTGTCCAAGGAAGGCATGGGCTATACCATAGTTTATAATACTTCTGGTGTTGGATTAGGTGATGTGTTGATGCAAGAGGATAAAGTGATTACGTATGCATCTCGTCAGTTAAAGCTTCATAAGAGAAATTATCCTACCCATGATTTAGAGTTGTACGCAGTTGTGTTTGCCTTGAAGTTGTGGAGGCACTACTTGTATGGAGTCCGTTGTGAGATCTTCTCAGATCATCATATCCTTCAGTACTTCTTTACCAGAGAGATCTTCATATGAGGCAGCGCTGTTGTCTTGAGCTGCTTAAGGATTATGACTTGTCTATTCTCTACCATTCGGTCAAGGCTAATGTGGTTGTGGATGCCTTGAGCTGGAATTTGACTAGCATGGGTAGCTTGGCACATCTTTTGACCTAGGAGAGGCTTTTGGCTTTAGAGATTTAATTTTTAGCTAACCAGATGGTTAGGCTTGATACCGGGAAGTGTTTGGCATTTGTGAAAGCTAGATCTTCTTTGATGGAGCAGATTCGAGCTCATTGGTTTTATGATGTTGGATTGAGGTTGATTCAAGATAAAATATTGAGTGGGAAGGATAAGGAAGCCTTACTTGATTCAGATTGAATTTTGAGGATTGGGGGCTGAGTTTGTGTGTTGAGAGTGGTGATTGGATTAGGTTGATCTTGGAGGAGGCTCACTGTTCCAAATATTCTATCCATCCAGGTGTGACTAAGATGTATCATGATTTGAGACAACACTACTGGTGGGGTGGTATGAGGCAAGATATAGCGGATTTATAGCTCGTTGCCTTTATTGCCAGTGGGTGAAGTCCGAGCATATGATATCTGATGGATTGCTTTAGAGGTTACCCATTCTCAAGCGAAAGTGGGAATGGATCACTATTGACTTTGTGACTGGTTTTCCTCGTACATTTCATAGTTCTGACATTGTTTGGGTCATCGCGGATCGATTGACCAAGTCAGCTCATTTTATTCCAGTTCAGGTCTCATTCAGTGCTGAGAGGTTAGCCCATATCTTCATTCATGAGATTATGCATTTGCATAGTGTGTCAATGCCCATTACTTCAGATCGAGGTTTTGTGTTCACATCTCACTTTTGGAAGACTTTTCAGGATGAGTTGGGTGCTCAGATTAATCTTAGCATATCATTTCACCCCATACTTATGGCTAGTCAGAGCGGACTATCCATGTTTTGGAAGATATGCTTCACGCATGCACAATGGATTTTGGTAGCCAGTGGGAGCAGCATTTGGCTTTAGCAGAGTTCGCATATAGTAATAGCTAACATTCCAGTATTGATATAGATCCTTTTGAGGCATTGTATGGTAGGCTTTGTTGCTCCCTAGTATGTTGGTTTGATGTTTCAGAAGTGAGACCCCGAAGTGCATACTTGCTTCATGAGTCATTGGATAGAGTCCGAGTCATTCAAGATAGACTTAGATCAGCTCAGAGTAGGCAAAAATTTAAAGGTGATTATAGACTTCGTGCCTTAAGATTTAGTGTTGGTGATCGTGTTTTCTTTAAGTTTCACCCATGAAGGGTGTGATGAGATTTGGGAAGAGGGACAAGCTTAGCCCCAATTATATTGGTCCATTTGAGATTTTTCGGACTGTTGGTGATATGAATTATGAGTTGGCTTTGCCCCTTGATCTATCAGTTATTCATCAAGTTTTTCATGTTTCTATGCTTTGTCGTTATATTCCAGATGAGTCTCATGTCATTCATTGGGAGTCGGTTCAGTTAGATGAGCGGTTGTCCTTTGTTAGGGAGCCGGTTTCCATTTTGGCTAGGGATGTTAGGCGTTTGCGCTCTAGAGTGATCCCTGTGGTTAAGGTCCAGTGGCGACATCGACATGTAGATGAAGCTACTTGGGAGGTCAAGTTTGATATGCGTAGACCTTATCCCCAGCTCTTTGTTGATTCAGGTATTTCTTTTGCCTTAGTTAGAGGATGAACTAGAATTTTTTAGTGGTGGATGATGTAACAACGTAAAAATTTGATGAAATATGTGAAATTTGTGATTTTGTGTGATTTAACTGTTTTACCTCTCCCTGTAGTTGCATTATGATATTTCTGGGGTGTGAAAGTGATTGACATAATTTTTGATGCATTTTGATATCATTTACGCAATATTGTTGCTTTTGATGCCTTCGAGAGTCTTATTTTGGACTTATGTGGATATCTTTTGATCCGTGCAACGGATGGTTGAACGGACTGTGCCAGTAGCTCCAAAATATTAATTTAGGCTATGTAGACCTTCGGTTCGGGTCCTGGTGCACCCGAGCTCATTTCGACCTATTGGTTGAAAAGTTGGAAAATTAAAAATATGAATGTGGGGTCCATATTTGATTGAAATGACCTCGGATGGAAAATATGACTTCGCCAACAGATCTGGAATGTCAATTTTAGAGTGTTAGCATGTTTGGTATGATTTGACGGCTTTTAAATCTCATTTCGATCCTCGATTTGAAAAATTATAATTTCGGGTTTCGGAGGTCAACTTTGTGAAAACAATATTTTTTCAAAAATATGATATTTTCATCGCATCTAAAACGTCAAATTTAGTATGATTTCATAGTTTGTTTGTGTATATCAAACTCTGAACGAATCTCGGGCACCCCATCGAAATCCGAGGTGAATTTAAAGTGAAAAATCTGGTGCAATACTAGATTTTCTGCATATCAATACCTCTTTTTGGCCCTTGGTATTCATTTTTTATCTTGCCTCTTGGGAGTTGAACCCAAAAATAGTGTGTGAGCTTAAAAGTAATGTTTTTGAGAGCTTGAAAAGCTAGATTAATATTTTTTTTCTTGGTTTTATTACGGATTAAAGGTAAGAATTTACCCTTTTCTTAGTAATTTCTAAATTAATTTCTCAAAACCTCAAAAATCTTAGGACATGATTTTAAACCCAAATTTCACTGCTTTTCACGTAAATAATATTTTGATCTTATAATTACTAGTTTTTTTCATCAATTTAATTTTCAAAACAACTTTGATTCTTGATTTTAACCTAGATTTCAAAGATTTTACCCGGTAAAGCTCAAAAATGGGTTTTCATCGATTTGAACCCCGTTTTTTACTTGATTTAACTTGGGTTTTCAGCTATAGGTTCCTAAAAATATGAGAAGCATATTTTTGAAGTAACGATTTGATTTTTCCCTTCTTTTTCGGATTGTATACGGGTTGACGAACCCCCCATGGGTCCTACATCGGGAAGCTTTAGCTCTATAGGTGTATATGGGGATTGACCGATGAGCCCGGAGGTTGTGCGACGGCCTCGTGCATCATCATCATCATCATCATCATCATATACATTGCACTTACTTTATTGTGTTTATTTTGTGTTGTATTGCCTTATTGACTTGTCATCTATGTATTTGTCTTACCTTCCTTTACTTGTATTTGATGATCTTGTATCTACATGTTCTCTCTTGTTCTATTTATATGTGACATAATGTATACTTGTGTTCTATATCTTGGGGTATTGTTGTAATATATGTGAGATATATTAGAACTATTAGTGCAAGTGGTATGGGCTACCGTTGTGGGATATTTTCTGATTGGAGGTGATGCACCCTTAGTGTATATTTTGTATTCTTTATTTACTACTTTGCTTGGTCGGCCTATGATACTAACTGAGTACAAGTAGATCGTACTCATGCCTACTGTGCCCTTTCGGTGCAAGTCTTAGATCGAGTGCGCCTCAGCTTGATTGACTCGGGCAATTGTTGGAGCTTCTAAGGTAGCAGTTGGACATTCATACGTCCGAAGTTCACCTTTTTCTTTCTATAGTATGTCTTTATTAGTATTTGGAGGAAATTATTATTCCTTTGTGGTTATTTTTTCGACGTATTTGACTCTTAGATTGTATTAGTAGTTCTTACACTATTGACACCTGATTTTGGGCATGATTGATATTTTTGATAAGTTCTTTCCGCAATGCCATGATTATTTATATGGTTCAACTTTATTCTAGAAGTCTTACCTTGAGATATTTCTATCTTTTTCTCTTTTCGTAGCAGTTTGGGTGATAGGTTTACTTGTCAAGGTACGCCGCGATAAGTGCCATCATGACCCTCATTTTTGTGTCTTGACAATCGTCAAGATCGACATCATTTCTTGTTCCTCTCCCACTGTCGCCGCCACTATCGCCATCACGAACAGTCAATGGCGTCTTCACATCTCCACTCCTCTTTCTCATGCCGATAAACACGCAAGGGCGACCAGCCACCAAGATCGACGTCGTTTCTCATTCCTCTTCCACTGTCACCACCACTAGCGCCATCACGAACAACCAACGACGCCTACGCCCCCCCCCCCCCCCTCTCTTAGTGTATTTATTTTTTAGTAAGAACTTGCATAGTATTGTATGAGAAATAATAATACATTACCCAGTTTGAATGATATTTTGACATTGTTTATGAAATTTACACATATGAGAATGTATTACACATATTTTTCGATGTATGATGCCAGTGTTATATGTATGATTTACACTCCAACAACATGTTCTATATGTATGTGAATATACTATACTTTCTATGTATGATTTATAATTAAGTAAAAATATTTCACATTATATGTATGAGAACGTATTATACTATACTTTACTTTCTATGTATGACACTGCAAAAACAGATAATTTGATAAAATCATACATCCAACCAAAAAGGAGAAGTAATTTGGATATTATATTTCAAATCAACTTTCAAGTCGTTGACTATACAAATAATTGAATCTGATTTTATTTTCATAATAATTTGTAATGCATATTATAGTTCAAATTAAGGTATAGAAGAAATAATGGATCCCTCTTCTATAATATAGAACAAATTAAAATGACTTAAAAATAAAATGCATCATTTGATTTTATGGAAATTTATTATGAAATAAATTATTTTCATAATAATTTGAAATAATAGGCCAACTAATTATTATGAAAATTTATTATAAAATAAATTATTTCCATAATAATTTGAAATAATAGACCTTATTTGAATAAATTTGAAACCCCCAAATCGCGTAGCTTGAAATTAGGCATAAAATAAAGAGTGCAATAATGGAGGAAAAATCGGACTAAAAATAGAGCAAAAATCGGATATTTTGGGATGTATGAGGCAGAAAAAAGAAAGTCTAAAAGGAACGGATTCTGTGTAATTAATGTGGAATTTTTATAATTACTTTTCAAATAGGGGATTTTATGTAATAAGTAATAATTACCTTGTGTATATATGTAATTTTTTCAAAATAAAAAGGATGTCACGCAATGGATTATTATATATTCACTTGAAACTATTTTCCACATTAGTAATAATCTCTGCACAATTAGTCACGTATTAGTAATTCTGCATGTCTTGTTTTTAAACTAAACGACCCCTATGTGTAAGCTACTTGAGTAAATTTCTCTAAAAATCACTTAAGTATATAGGATTATTTAATAAAATCACCTATTTTAATCACTCAACTATTAAATTTCTCTTTCAAAGTTATTCTAATTGAATTTGTCACTTCCGGTCGTAAAGAAAAAATCTTTCTTAACAAAATAAGTGGATCTTTTATAATATGTAGACCTGAACCAACACTAAATACTACAATATCGAAAACTGATCATATGAAAAAGAATCCAACCCAATAATCAATACTAGTCTTGAGGATCTACGTACACAAATATTTTAATATTCATGAATATTGATATAAAAGTTGAATGACTTTATTAACACAAAACTAACTTAAGTGACTTTATTAAATAGTATTAATTTTGTATAACTCCATAAATATTTTAATATCAATGTCATATCATGTTATTTTATGAATGGAAAAAGTCATCAAAATCACCTTAAACTATACTCAGAAAGTCACTTACACACCTAAACTAATGTGGCGACCTATTACACACTTATTCTTATTAAAAGTGAATTTAATAGGCCCCTCAAATGTTCAAAACCAGTCGCCTATTCCGATGTGATTTACACACGCCAGTCTATATTAAATTCAAGTCACACGTGTAAATTCTGTATTTTTTCATTTTTCTTTTTAACTATTTTTTGCCTTTATCTTCTTCCTTTTTTTTCACTAGACAAAACTTTCATTGTTGTTCTCAAGAAGAACGATCAAATGTCATTTTTTTTCATTATTGATATAAATCAACACAATCAAACAATAACTTCATTCAATTCAATATTCTTTGCTATACAATACCAAGTTTTAAAACACCATCACCATCTAATTCGCCACCCATCATCAAATATCACACACTATTATTATCACCAAAAATCAATATACCTCACCACTAATTTCATCATCCGACACTAAAAAAGATCTGGAGCAATTTTAATATATTATTATTATGATTGATTTTGAGCAAAATTAAAAGCGGATGTATTAAAAGATTGAATTTTGAGCAAAATTCATAAACTTTTACAAAGAAAGAACAGAAACACAAAAATAAATTGAAAAATTAATGCTCAACTTGATGAGTTTAATGGTGGGAGTAATAAGATTTTATCAATTTAGTCTCATTGAAAAATTTTTTGATCGGCGACGATTTCACCCCTCAGTCTTTTCTATTTTTCTCTTTGAAAACTACCATGAAAAAATTATTCTCATCAACCATAGCAAGGGAGGAGTGATTGTAATAAAAAAAAAAAAGAAAGATGGAGAGAAACTGGAGAAGGATTAAAAATGGAGTGAAGGAGAGAGAGTTGTGCACAGGGGTGGGGGTGGGGTGGGGAGTTTTAAAGAGTATTTTTGTTTTTTTTATGTTAGACGTGCTTTTTTTTAATTTATTTGATATTATTTCCAGGCCAGATTTAGGGTGGCGTTAAATTCACTTTTAATAAGAATAGATGTGTAATAAGTCGCAACATTAGTTCTAGTGTGTAAGTGACTTTTCGAGTATAGTTTAAGGTGTTTTGATAACTTTCCCCTTTTGTGAATCTATGGAACTTTGAAGACCCCATTTACGCACACATGACATTGCTAGTCTCAAAATCGTTTTATATAGTTTGTCAAAAGACTTTGAGAATATTAGAATTTACTTATTTTTAAGTGTTTTTGGCTTTTAAACACCTTTTTATTTTTGGAGGTGTTTGGTAAAGACAAAAAGTACTTTTAAACACTTTATTTGTACTTAAATAATATAAAAATAAGCCAAAAATCAAAAGTTGCTGCCAAAAGCCAAAAGCAGGTACCAACCTACTTTTGACTTTTGAATTTTGTCTTTTGTCTTTTAAATCACATAAGAAAAGAACATCCAAACACCCTATTCGTATTTTTAAGTTTGTATTCATTAATCATATACTTTTAAATTGCCATGTGATTTAATCGATTATACAAATTCAATTGCTTGATTTAATTTTAAGTAATTTAATCTATAAAATGACGGATCCTCTTAATGTAACAGTTGTTACAATAATATTAATTATTGATCACTTAATTGTTAATTTTTTCGATAATTATATGACTTTTCACTAAAATGATATAATTACAAAGCACATAAGATCAACACAATCTGCTCAGACACACTCATCTAACTCTAAATGATTACAAAGTGCAAAATTGACTAAACTATTATTGGAATCCTTGGGGATTGCACCACACAATGAGGGACCAAGTCCCTTAAAGTCAATCACAGGTAATCAAATAATAAAGTGCAAGAAAACTAAATGCTATGCAGGAAAATAACAACACACTTGCTTAAGGGAGGAAACACCACGGCTTGCCCTCACAAGCATCTCAAAAGTTCACTATAATCAACCTCTTGATTACGGACTCGGACTAGAACCTAACTATAGGTTCCTCTCGCTTGTAATACCTCTACTACAAGCTCATCTTGATAACTTTACCAAAGCTCTCTCTAAACTGATTAACTCTAATCAGTTTTGGACTTAGACAACTCTACCTAAGCACTCTCTAAACAAAGAGAAAAAATCATTACTCTTATATCATGAGTAATTCAATACAAATCAGGACTCACTAAATCATCACATATATGGCAAAAGATCTTAAGAAAGATCAAATATGGAGTTTTTTTTCTTTCTCTCTCTTCAGCACTCTTTTTTTGTATTTGCAAATTAAATTAAAGAAGAAGCGTTTTTTTCTTTTATAGATGAGTGCTGATTAGGTCTGAAATGTAATTGGACCAGGTGTCCTAACTAGTATAAGTTGCACCTACCAGTTTGTTACACAAACAGACAAAGTTGTGCAGACGCTTGCCAGCTGTACTGTTGCCTCAAACATCCCGGGACACGGTCCCTTGTAATTATCTGCTCATCATCAAAACTACATATAGCAATTTTCTCCCCTTTTGATGATGACAAACCAACCACAAATATTTGAGCATCAATACTCATCCATTATATTTAATCAGTGTGATTACTACTACTGAAGATGAATGTTCCCTCTATCATCATGCTTCCACCATTATGCAACACAGGAACCTGGTCTATTATTGTAATTTACAGTAAAATCTCTGAACATATTTATTTTCCCCTGTCACTGTGCCTTACCATAATTCCCCCTATCAGCATGCCATTTAAATCTGCAACTCAACTCATTATAAGCATCTTCATTAGTTGCACTTCACTTGTTCCTTACACAGTCAGTATTTTCTTTTTTAGCATCATTGAAAAGTGAGTATTATAAATCAAGAGAAAAATAAGCACAAATTAGTTAACTTATGGCCACTGGAGCAACACTAACATGAAGAATAACTATAATTTAAAAGGGAACAAATGTAACACACCGAGCAAAAATTCATTCATAAGTAAAGGATAAATATCATTGCAGTGCATAATTTAAATATTCTAGGGAAAAAGCCACAAAAATCAAAAAGGATTAACAGATGAAGGACTGGGAAAAAAATTTTGAATGAGTAGGGTCAGGTTGTTGTTGAAATGCATTATCTCTTCATTTAGGCTAAGGACCTCATCAGTTAAGATTGACACCCTCTTCTTCAGTTCAACATTCTCAGTTCTGAGCATTTCCGAGTCACATGGGCTTCTTTTGGAGAGATGATGAATTATCACTTGGAGCTTGCTAATTTCTTCATCAGCTAGGTAGAACTTCAGTTCTTCTATTTTCTTGTTGATCTTCCTTTGAGAAATGCTACCTGATTTAACATATTCAGTTTTGAGAAGTGTCTTTATGCCAATCATTTGTAGCACAGTTCCTTGGGTTCCATTTTCACAGACAATACCAAATTGGTCAAATATTTGTTCAACTAATTTCCATAGGGCATGCCATGTTTTCTATTTTTCTCAAGAACAACTTTGTGAATGTGTTCCATCATTAAAGCAGTAGATTAATGAACTCAAAGATACTAAGACATTCCATCACATACAAATCAGTGGCTGAGGCAATGTTTCTCTTTTGTGATCTAGGTAGAATCACCTTGTTCACAAAGTGTAAGACCAGTTGAAACTCACTCTTGAGTGATTTCCTATTCACTACAGCCACAAATTTCCCTTAAACCTTTGATGCATTTTCTAAGAATTCTATTGAATGCAACTTCTTTGAGAAAATTCTTACTCCATATATAGGAACTTCCAAAATTCTTCCTAGTGTTTCTTCATCCAACTTTATTTTCTTTTGTTGGACTTGTGCAGTTAGATTCAACCCATCTTCTAAGAATTTCAAAGTGAAATAAGATTCCCTGACTATCTCACCAAAAATAATGGGAATAGGTCCTTCCATAAGATGCATCCAACCTTGATGTTTAACCAGCTCTACTAATTCCACTATACCAGGTTCTGTTACCATATTTGAATAAAAAATCCTTCCATTTAACATATTTTGATTCTTTAAGAACCTGATTCTAACTTTCTTGGATACGACCTTACTTTTCTCCCCATTCTTCCTTCTAGTGTAAGTGATCACAGATTCTTTTTCAGCTACTTTCCTCTTTTTGGGACCAGGTTCCTTAAGTGTCAGCTGCTTCTTAATAAAACTCCCAGACCATTTTTCAAATATTCTTGGTGTTTTACTAATATTATTTTTCTTGTGATCAACTATGCTTTTTCTGGGCTATTTGACAACAATATGAGGTTTTCAGCAACCCAGGTTTCATCTATCATAATCCCATCAGAATTTTTTAAGGATTTAGGGATGATTCTTCATCAACAGGTTGAATAGTGAAGGAGTTAGACTTTAGTAAAGTAGGAGAAGAAGGATGCTTTTCAGAAAGGTTTGGGAAGGGATTTTTCACAATGCTAAGTTCAGAATCCTTTGAAAGACATAAAAATAGGAGAGCTGTAGCCATCAAGAAGGTCTATATATTAGAAGGGTTATTTGGGATTAGGATTTTCTTTTTTTATAAGAGAATGAGTGGGTGCAGCAAGATTTAAGTAATGATGAGCACCAGGAAGGGTTTTCTGTGGGAACAAGATATGATCAATTTTAGATTTTAGGTGACTCACCTTTCCTTTTAGAATAGGACAACTTTTTCTGACACAAGGACGGAAATGACGTGGCTTTTTCTTGACAGAACAGATAATTTGCACATACAAGATACTAATCTAAAAGATAGGACCAGGTTCCACTCTAATTTGAGTAAATCTTTAACTTTGTGCTTTTCACATCTATCTACCCCCAAAGTTGTTCCCATAGATGTATACCTTCAAAGGTATGATATTGAGTTAGACCAATATGTACCTAATGTACCAATGATTCCTGCCTCCTGAACATAATCAATTTTGTGAAGAAGCACTGATTCACTTGATAATAGGTCAAGCTAATCGATCAATCCCAGCATTAACTTATTAGATTCATTACACCACATCATACCACGACTTATTCTGGAAATAGGTCTAAGGAGAAGGTCCTAGACTTGGCATTCTTCAAATATCTAGAGTTCTTTCTGCATTGCTTTGAACTTGCCAGCCTCTTTCACATCTTTGTAAGCTCATCCTTGGGACAGGAATACTGGAAAAAGCCATGAGATTTCTAAATTAGGATCTTGTTTTCACTTTTACCTCTAGATATAACATTAGAATATCCAGTAAGAAGAGAGGATATGTTCTTGAAATTTGTCCTTTTGAGGAGAGTTCCACTGGCACTTGGTCTTTATGAATTCTAACTAGATATTTTATTGGAGTTCTTCTACTTGAGATGACAATTGTGATTGAGATATTTGAATCACCATTCATTATTTTCTTCTTCATTATTAGGCTCTTGACCATTCCCATCAGCTGTATGCAATTTTTGACCCTTTTTACCTAATCGCATGAGACGCTTTCACCTTGAACTATCTTAGGAAAGAGAATACAACCATACCTTTCATTCATCGACTTGAGCAATTACATATCAAGAAAATTATTTTGATTGTGAACTCTTTCTCCCTCTTATACTTACGATCATTTGTTATACTTGGGAACCCATTTGAGTTTGAGTTTCTAGTAGCAAGACAGAGATGTGATTAAATCATTCTTTGTCCATCTAGGTAATGTGAGCTTCTTCATGTTTTTTCAAGGTATTAAAACTTTGGGATAGGTGCTCCCCTGGTGGACATGTGTAACATTTGTCATTCTTGCTCTGATCTAGCTTTGACAATCTTCCTTCAGGTATCCATCTCTTCCACAGTGAGTGCACAAGGATTTCTATACTTTGTTTTTGACATTTTGATCAACCTTGTCTTGTGACCTAGATGAATGAGTTTTCTGTTGATATTAAAGGTTATTACCATTATTGACCCCTTGACCAGTTAGGTTAGAAAGGATTTGTGAGGATGCAGTCCACTGAAGGAATTTTTTGAGTTCTTGCCTTAGACGAACCAGGTCTCTTTCTAACTCTCATTCTTCTGAAGTGCAGACATGAAAAGCCTTTGAGAATCCTTTAATTTTTCTTCAAACTCAATCTGAAACTTTGAGGCTTCTTTTTTCCCTTTACACTCAGAAGCATCTACTTTCCCCAGTTGACTTACCAAACTCAAATATTTAAATTTCAACCTAGCAACCTATTCCTCAGGTTCAGATATCTGGAGAGTCAAAGCTATCATCTCAAGTTTCTGATCTTCTATTTTTTTTCTCTAGAGCATTATTATTTTCTTTATTACAAGCTTCATCTCTTTTCTCTAGTTGACATACTAAATTTAGATTTTAAGATTTTGACTTGTAACCTGCTCTTTAGTTTCAAATATTTGGATAGTTAAAGAAATTAACTCAAGTTCTTGACTTTTCACTTTTTCTACTAGAGCAAATATTTTCTTAGTCACTTCACACAAAGATTCAATCAGGATATTTGCAAGACTTTTTAGCTTTCTAAGCTGAATAGTTGTTCAAGTTTTCTTCAAGGTCAGAAAGTGTTACCTCATTTTTTTATTCATCTTCAGTGTTTGCCATAAAAGCAAAAAAGGAATCAAAGGTCACCTTTTCATCCTCCACAGCAAGCATGGAAACATCTGCAGACTTCTTAGCTTAATCAGATTCACTAAAGGAGTTACCATAACCAGCTAAGCCTTGTTTAACCGCAAGATCAGCTGCATCCTGATAGTGCCCAAATGTACGCGCAAGCGTACGTGGTCTACCAAGTAATACAGTGTCCTTAGAGAAAGTCAAGTTATCGATCCCACAGAGACTTGATTTGGCAATAATTTGATTTCAGTTCACAATTTAAATTCACTTGATGCAAGAGTAACCAAATAAAGAGTTTGGAAATTGTAAATTAAAACTAAATAATATGGAAAGTAAAGGTCTTGAGACAATCAATATGAGAAAACCCAGGGTTGAAGCACTTTGAACAATAATATTATGTTATTAGATTTCATTCGTTAACTTGCTTATCGTGGTTGTTGATTCGTAGGGTTAATTGCATGATTATGGTTTTCCAACCTCTAATCTTTTACCTAAGTTGAACCTTACTCCTTCATCGTTGAGTAGGGATGTAATAATTCACTTAAGTTCTTAACAAATATCATCCTACATATGAATCGAGTAGGGTATCAAAGTACATCCCTATCCCTACATACTAATTCAAGTTTCTTATCTTATAAAGAATCAAGAGTCATACTCTGCTTATTCCCATGTTCTATCGTCCTATTCTTTCTCCCGAGTTCACAAGGTTGACAATGAATGTATTCTAAGGGTTGTGAATCCTTAAAATAGTTGTAATAGGAATAAACAAACAACCAATATTGATAAGCAAAGCAAACAAACTTAATCCATAGCAATAATAATCATGTTCTTGGCTTCCACCCCAGAAGGAGGGCGTTTAGCCACACATAGTCATAATCATAATCACAAAGTTGTAATTAACGACTAAAAATATGTATGAACTAAATAAAAACAATAAAAACCTAATTTGAAGTTGTAGCAGCCCCTTGATCTCTAAAATATATCCAAAGATATGTAAAAATGAGATACAACATGTATATATAGCATAAGGGTAAGCCAAGTTCGTTTATGAGTTGAATTAGCTCGAAATGCCTAGGTGTAGAGTGGACCATGCGTCGCACCCTCTATTCCTTTGGAATGGGGCGTACGTCACACCCTCTACTGCACAGGACTAGAGCATGTGACGCATGCTAAACGCATGATGCTACTGGAATTTGTCCTCCGAATTTTGGTTAAGTGTTGGTCCTTCCTCGTTTTATTCCTTGTCTTGTGGCGTCTTTTCCATGATTTTCAAGCTTATTTAACATCAAAATATCATCAGATTCAGCTCCAAAAGCATCCTACATCATCACACCACACGAATTAAGAGAAAAACACAACACTACACCCATTACAATGAATCAAAATAAGGGCTAAGCTAAGCTAGTTCTCATTGATCTTTCACATATTGTTCCAACTGTACACTCATTCAAATTGAACTTTTATCACTACCAACAAGTTATTCCACTCATAATCACCCATGAAAACCATTTGGAACACCAAAAACACAATAGAATCCACCGAAATCAACTAAACAATCACCTAGCTCAAGCTAGTAATGCTAGTTTTTCGGGTTGAACTCTAAATGAAACTTTTGAGCACAAACTTGTTTGGAATTTACTTACAACCTTATGAACACATGATTTAACAATTTATTACACATTTATATCCTTATCTACCAATATAGTATAGAATCATCCTCAAAACAAGGCTAAAAAGGCTAGAATGGTGACACTAGAATGCATAAATACACCCAACATCACCACACCACACTTAAAGCCTTGTTCTTCCTCGAACAACTCTTAACTATAATCATCATCAACTAAGGAGACTCTACACTTCTACTAAATGCAAGACACTCAAGCTAGCAATACAATGACTATATAAAATGCAAGTTACTATACTAAGCATGTTATTTACACAATTGAAAGCTCATGAACACTACTCTAAAGCATCCTAGCCTCATGAATTGACTCACCTAGTGGAAAACTCATGCATATTTCTCAATCAAGGACATCATACAAATCACCCACATTTATCAAACATGTGCCCTCACAATAAGAGAGTTACCCATAATCACTCATAATAATGCAATTCATAATATGATGGGTACAGGAATCAAATTACCATCACTCTCACAAGGAATTCACAAGTTACACATAATGAACCATAGGCTTACCCTTAGTGTAATGCTCCACTAATATTTGAATGTAAAGCTTGGGATCAATTAGGACTTTTTCGGGTTGTAATGTAGGCTAAGGGACGGGTAGGAACTATTTGAGAATAGTGACTAAGCTCTCTAAGCACTTTAATACACTATATTATACATTTAAAATCACTCTCCAACAACCAAATTACACTTATTCATTCATCCATACCTTTAGTTTTTGCCTCTTCTCTTTTAAGCATTTTCATAAACACTTGGTGGACGCATAGTTTACTACCACAAGAATCAATTTTTCTTTTTTTTTTCACAATCATGGCAATATTCTTAGCATAAATTATATCACAACCATCCACCACACATCAATTATACACCAATAACCATTACCTTGGGGCATCAATTTTATCTTTTTCTTCTTCAATTTCTCAAACTCCTTACTAATTTAATTTTCTATTTTACACTTAGGAACTTTTTGGATCAAATTATAGTCTATCAAAGAAAGGATTAGGCTACTTATGAGGTTTCCAAAGGAAAAGCTAAAGGCTCAATGGGGTTTAATTAGGATAATACACAAAGGGTAGGACAAATAGAATGTAAAAATAAGGCTATCAAAGAAATGTCTATATCATCTTCTAAACTCATATTTCTTATTTCGCTTCACACACACACCGGGCAAGTTCTAGACATCACATGCAACAAGGAATATACAAAATACCTCACACGTACATGGCACATGATCAACTCAATAGGATCATCATAGACTCCCAACCAAACAATAGCATGAATTCAAATTTAAAGCAAAAAGTACAAGAGTCAAAAACTTGAGCCTAAGAGTCTCAAAAATAGTAATTCATCCAATCAACATGCTTTTACAAACAAACTCACTTGCATTATGCAATCAAAAATAGCATCAACAAGAATATCTTACACAAAAAACTTTTAAATTGAGCCAAAATTCGGGAATCTCTTCACTCCACACTTAAAAGTCTACTTTGTCCCCAAAGTCAATTTAAAAGTAAGAGATATAAATACTCCCTGAGGCCTCTAGACCTAGCTAGTAGCATCTTCACACATAAAAGAGATCCATGGGACCCCACACTCAATCTTTGCTATGCTTCAAGATCAAGTTTATAGTACTCAGAGTTTCCATTAACCTGTGACTCAACCAAAAAACAAAAACTACGTGAAATAAAAACTAAAAAAAAATGAAAAAAAAAACATACCTAATTAACTTGGGTTGCCTCTGAAGCAGCGCCTGATTTAGTGTCGCAGCACGACCCAACTCAAATTAATCATATTCCTTCACCCTTTTACTCCCTTTTGGGAGCCAATTTTTTATTCGTTTCTGACCTCTAGAGTTTGCACTCTCAAGGTAAACATATCTCTTCACTTCAACCTTCTTTTATGTTGGGAAATAGTGATTTCATCTTAGGTCGCCCAATCAGGTAGTCAGAAGAGGTCTTTGGTGTCTTAAACACCCCACACTCATCCCTTTCAATCACATTGATCATGCATAAATCTTTATATTGGGAATTTTCAATGGACTCTTTGTAAACATCAAATACCACATCTTCATAATCTACCCTCATCTTGAGCGTGTCTTCTCTAACATCAATTATGGACCCCCCCCCCCCCCCCCCCCCCCCGGTTGCTAAGAATGGATGCCCCAATATAATTGGTACCTGTTCGTCTGCCATAAAATTAAGAACAAAAAAACCAGCAGGAACAACAAATTTATCAACCTTTATGAGGACATCCTCAATAATTTCTTCCAGAATATTATGGATCCGTCTGCAAGCTGCATAACCACAGGAGTCAATCTAGGCTTTCCCAAGCCCAATGTTCTAAACAATGATAGGGGCATCAAATTTATGCTTGCCCCTAAGTCACACAGTTCATGGACTGCTTTACTCCCAATTTGAATAGAGATAGCAAACTTTCCCTAATCTTTCAATTTCTTAGGGATTTTTTATGTCATCATAGTGCTACACTCTTCAGTGAGTGTGATTGCTCCCACATCCTGTAATTTCACCTTCTTCTCCACTACATCCCTCAAGTACTTTGCATACTTAGGCATACTCTGCAAAATATCTAGCAAAGGTTAGTTAATATGAAGCTCTTTGAATGTATCAATGAATTTTTTGAACAGGGCATCCTCCTTTACTTTTATTTTCCTTTGAGAGAAGGGCAATGGCAGTGTCTTCTTGACTTTTGGTTCAGCAACTTTTGGTTTCAAGTACTCAGACTTCCTTAAATTTTCAGCAACTCTTCCTTTACCTGTTGGGTCACCATATCAATATCTACCTCTGTTGTTGCCTTAGAAGGTTCTCCTTGAAGCTCTTTACCGCTCCTCAAGGTGATTTCCATAACCTGCTTTGAAGTTTCTGTATCAGCTGGCAACCCACCTTGTGGCCTAGTATTTACTGCTTGCTGATTTTTTCCCACGTGTAACTCTAAACTTCTTGTGGTCGCTTGTAAATTTTTCAAGTCTGCAGCAAACTGTATCTGATTAGTTAAGATCTATTTTATCATCTCTTCCATGTTACTGGTTGACTGGTTTGATTCACTACAAAAAGGAGGTCAAATTACGGCGGTTAATTTTACAGTTTGCGAGGTTTTAAAACCCCCGCAAAATATAATTGTGAGGGTTCCCAAAACCCCCAGAATATGAGCCATTACAAATAAGTTACAACAATTTTTTTTTACCCTCATAATTAATTTGTGGGGGCTATTTTGCGGCTGCTATGACCCTCGTAATTAATTTGCGGCAATTATTGACCCCCGTTGTTTTAAATTTAATTCTTTTTATAATAAATCTTTATTTAAAACTTGCGGGGGTTAAAACCTCCGCAATTATTTTATTTTTTAAAAAAAATTAGTAGGACCCATCAATTTTCAATAACTAATTATAGATTCTAATTTCAGCTCAAATTTAATTATTCCTTTAGGCATAACCTATAATTCAATATTTGTTCAATTCATATATCATTAATACAATAGAGTAATTAAACATTGTAATTGAAAAGCCTATCAAAAATACATTAAACTTCAAAATTATATTTTCAACATTAACATCTTCAAACTCCAAATTTTCAACATTAACTAGTATCTTCAAACTACAAAATCTAATTTAAACACAAAATCTTTAATATTCTAAGATTCACTCCAACCACACAATTACACCATCATAATTAAATATCCAAGACAAATGCAACGAAATCAAAGCATGTCATTAAGATCATTATCATCACGTGATCTCCTTACATCCATGGGAGAAATGGGTCCACTAGCCGCGTCACTTGGTTACATAAAAATGCACAGTATAAGAATCAATCGATAAACTTTCAGTCCTTATTATAAACAACAAGTTATATGAACACCATGCTTTAACAAGAAGTTATACTTACTTTTTTTTCCACTAGTGAAAAGTAAGTAGCTTATCAACTACCAGTAGAGTTTTTATTGCATCCCTGTCCTATTTGAAGAAACTAAAAGTTGTTACTGCAATTTTGTTGTAGTAGATAAATGAATTAGGCGTCCATGATATTTTACTTGTGATTTCCTTTAACACAAATTTCAATAGAACTTCCAGTAAGAATAGGCAAACATCAATTGCCAAATAGCAGGAGCCAAGAATACAGTATACATTATGCTTCAGTAAGAAATCATGAGGAAAGATCAGCATACAACAGAGAGAACACAAGCATTCTACTTTGTGCTTTGTCCCCCCAAGTATCTACTAGAACACATAAGAAACAAAACAGCCACACTAACTACAGTCTAAAAGAACCATCAATCAGTTGATTTGTTCTATTTCTTTGAACACTATAATCTGTACTTAAAGTACGATAAATTTCTAGGATTTCAAGTCTAATCATTAGGATAAATGATCTTATGGTTGTTACCTCACAACATGATATTTCTATCAAACTTTGCATCGATGTAGCAAATCACTAAAGAGTATACCTAGTTCACTACTAAACAAATAGATTCTAAATTTTAAAGCATTAGTGCCTTTTTATGCAGACTTAAGATTAAGGAAGACCAAAAACTGCACTGCATCAGCAAATAAATATCCAAAATATACAAATAATGAAAAGAAGAAGATCATGAACATGGATAACTCACCACGTAACACAAATATTGAAGAAACGAAAAATCACCCAAAAGTCTGGAGAGTTCAAATATCTCTAATATCTCAGGTAAGGTGAAGTTTACATAAGTCTTGTTGCAAACTCAGGAAGGCATCCAGTTGCCCCTCTTCCTCACCTACATCTCAAATGTCTCTGAAAATTTCACACAGCTGGATAGAAGCAGAACTTACTGCCAGTAGTCAAATGGCACAAGAAACATACGGAAACCTAAAACTAAGGCTATCAACTTAGATGACATTAGAGGGAAACTAGTATTCTTATGCACTTAACAGCTAGTGAAAACCATGAAAATTTTAAGTTTAGCATCAATAAGTTCTAGCAAGTGGGCGCAAATGTATGACACTAGTTGATACATTATGTTCAACCGAATCAGCTCTCACCCAATCTGATGTCAAATAATCTGAATTAAGCAGTATAGGGTCTAATCACGCTGAACAGATTGTCTAATTTCTATTTCTAGAGAAGCAACCCTTACTTTGTATTAGTCCGAAAAATAAAAGAACATTTCTACGTGTATTTACAAAGATGACCATAGATGAGAAATGCTACTCCATATGTTCTATTTTGTATGACACTTTTTTTCTTTTTGGTCCATTCAAACTTGCTCACATTAACTTGGTTTAAAAGAATGTCTATTTAACTTCAACCAAGACCAAGGTTGTCTATTTAACTTCAACCAAGACCAAGGTTGACCCAAATTAGCCAATTTGCTGCTTGAAAAAATAAGTTTAAGAGAAAAGGTTTTGTCCAGATTAATAGTGCAAAGAAATTCCAGTACCAAAGTGACCAACTAGTTTTCTCCAGAAAGTGATACATAAACTATCATCAGTATTCTACATGAATATCGACCAAATACATTTCCAGAGGCTAGACTCTACTCACCTGACGATCTTCTTTGAGACCGTGTCTGTACAATAAAGTATCCCATTTATCATTTGAATTCCGAGTGGGCCTTCTAACAAGTGGCACCTTTTTTCCATTGACAACAAGAAGTAACTGAAGTAGACCAGTTTCACTTTCTGCTGCATCTGTGGAAAGATAAACTACTGGGGCAGTGGACCTCTCAACCGCACGATTAATACAATCCGCAGCTTGAGGAACAGGGTAAAAACAACTAGAATTTTTGGCATTACTGTCAAATATCAAATAGAAAAGTAAAATCAGAGGCAAGGAACTATGACATAATAAATCACATATATGAAAGAAGTTTTGGTAATTGTAGCAGTAATGCCAAATTGTAAAGTGTTATGATGCTAGGCATTTTGGTAATAAAATTATCAGCAATGCCACAAACTATTGTGTTTTGCTTCCCGCTACTATAGCGCCTAATAAGGTATAGGCATCTGAACAGTAAATACAGTTTGAAAAAATAACCATACCAGAACTTTAAGAAACCATTTCTGCGGAAATGAAGAGCAATAAAGTTCTTTCCCAAGAATGTTTGGATGAAACGCTGGGCAGTGAGCAAAATAAGACAACTTGGCTCAACAATCGTCTTGCGAGGTTGCATTACCCATTTCTTTTCCACATTGACAAAAAATGCATCACCAATTGCAAAAACATCATCATCCAAAGAAAACTTGTCATAATGTCTTGGACAGTCCTTGGCTTCAGGTTTTTAGCATCCTCATCCCAAGCAACTTCAAGTTTATTCATAGAAACCCCTAATGACTTCAACTTCTTAACATGCTCATCATCTAGATAAAAAGGTTGTGGCTTAGAGAAATAGCAAATAAACTTATCTATGTGCATATGACCCTTTCGACTTTTTGCAAATTCCTCAAAAGTTACAACTACTGTTCTCACCAAGCATTTGTTGATATGTCCAATATCTAACACTCGACGAAATTCATAATCTACCTTTGAGCTAGGAGTGATCAAAATGTGGTTAAGCAAAGCCGCAAAAAACATATGCTTTTCCAAACATATTAAATGGGTCGACATCTGCCCTGATGTACAAATTGCAAATAGATACTTACCCGACTTCGGTTTCCATTCTATCATCCTCGTCTCAGACAATCTCTATTCCATCTTCCTACATCTACGCAAACTACCATAACCGTCTATAGTAGTATCGGTAGCATTATCCGATGCATTCAAGAAGTTACCTAACTGGTGAGACGACAATAGTGCTTGCTGAATTTGGTTATTCAGTGAAATCTAACTTAGCAAATCCATTTTCAATTCTTCAAACAGCACAGAAGAGAATGCGTGCATAGAATACGAAAAATTATCAAGTAATGTGCTGTTCACAGCTTACATAGCCCCAATTATTACTCTCTAAGCAGATACAGAGCCTGTAACTCCGACTTGCGCATGCTATTAACCAAAACATCGTAATTACCATTTGTAACTTCAATTCTGAAGAGGTTATCGACATCGGTGGTTAAGTAGAAGATGATTATGACTACTGAAAGAACAATTGCTAAGATATACCACTTGTTGAAGCCACGAGTGTTCAATAAGTGGAAGAACAATTGCTAAGATATACCACTTGTCAGCTTGGTTTTGTTTTACAGGATAAAAAAAAACACCCATCAGCAAAGGACGATAAGTTAAGTAAGTGTGATTCTTACAGTTTAGAGTGCGAGTCGCACAATGCTGACTGCCACATATCTACCACACATATTGACCCTTTTGAAATGCTATAAGCCAAAATGTTACAATGAGTAGGGTGAAATTCAGCTGAAGTTATCACCTCTGCAGTAACAAACAAGTAAGCAAATTTGAGCATTCACTGAAACAATCATTTGTTCAACAATAAGATACCGAGAGGGTAGTATGTATGAGACCTTAATCCTCAACAAGATACCGAGAGGGTAGTGTGCACGAGACCTTACCGCTACCTTGTGAGGTAGAGAGGTTGTTTCCAATAGACCCTCGGCTCAAATCTAACCACTGGTTCAAACAACTATTTTTCTAATATAGAGCAAAACAAAGAAAACACACTGTTTCATGAAAGGTTTTAGGTCAGACTTCATTCTGCAAATCACAATTGTTTTATAGCAAATCATCACAATTGTTAAATCAGCAATAGAGAAGCCAAGGAGCGTTATAATATCGAAAAACACATAACCCATGAACATATTTGGTTAGGTATTCACACTCAATCAAAAATAAATTGAGATGCTACAACTAGAGTACATAGTATTCTTATTCGCACCATCCTTTTAGGTTAAAGCAAAAAGAGAACAGCATAAAATGAGAAGGTGCAGTGACATCGTTCATAGTGAGCTTTCACAGAGTCACACTACTTTTGTCCAACTACCGACAAATGTAGTGGACAGCGGCGCCGGAGATTGACTGGAAAGTGGAGGACCCAAAACTTCGTAATTACCTGGGAGTTGGAAGCCGACGTAACTCCTATCAATGTGTTACCGTAGTTCCTATCAATGGATGGTGTACCTCCTAATCAATGGATGGAGAGTACCTCCCTCTCTCTAATTGATGCACGGAAAGTACATCTCCGTCCATCCCTCTCTCTAATTGGGGAAAAATGAGAGAGGGAAATGTTTTGGGGTAAAAAAAAAAATAGAGGGGAAATATTATTTCATTTGACGCTACTCTTTTTTATGGATAGTGGGGTTAAAACCCCTCACAAATATGTAATTTTTAGCGGCATATTTTTAACCCTCGCATTTAATATAATTTTATAGGGGTTAAAGTAAGCTCCGCAAATAAACCCCGCAATTAGACCTATTTTTTGTAGTGATTGGGTTTATGGCCGTGGAGCGTTCCAGGACTGATTTGGAGGCTGAGTTTACCACTTCATATTGTAGGCATTACCGTAATTTGACCTTTGAGCATTTACCTACATACATCACAGATTTTGAATTTATACCATACATGGCCACTGAATGACCACTATTACCGCATACCTCACACCAACCTGCAGCTTTTTGGATGGCATTGACTATTGCTGCAGGTTATGTTGCTCCTAACTTCATCCTGCTGAACTGAGTGTTGATCAAATTTTGTAATGCAGAAACCTATGTTGATAAGGCTGTGAATTGGTCCAACTCCAATAAACTCTCAATTCTTTTCATGATACTTCTAGAATTTGAATGTCACTTTGGATTTCCTTATACTATGCAGTTCAATAATGTATATAGCTCATCATAAGTTAGCTCCAACTCTTGACCACCTGTGGCTGAATCTAGCAAAATCTTCATATTGTGATCAAGAGCTTCTACAAAAGTATGAGCAATTACCTCATTAGACTGTTGGTAGTGTGGACACTCCCGAAGAAGAGCCTTAAAGTATTCCCAAGCATGATAGAGGTTTTCATCAGGCTTCTATTTGAAGCCCACTATCTCACTGCGAAGTCTCACAGTTTTGCCTGATGAAAAAAATCTGATGAGTAACTTTCTGGCTAAGTTATCCCATGAAGTAATTAAATTGGTCAGCTCCACATTCAACCACTTTTTAGTTTCCCCCAAAAGTGAATGGGGAAACAGTGTCAGCCTCACACAATCTGGAGTTACCCTAGTAGTAGTGAATATATCAGTAAGCTCAATGAAGGTCTGTAAATGGACTTATGGATCCTTGTGTGAAAGTCGTACAAACTATCCACTGCTGATAAGAAGTTGCACTATATTGTGTTTCAACTCAAAATTCCCCTCAGCTGCCGATCTTTGAATTAGGGAAGTCAAGTTTGTTGGAAGTAGGACTGCCACTTCCCTAACTGTCATTTGGGCTGGTTGTTCTTCAGCTATTGGAATAGTATTCTCTTAGTCTTTTTGGATTTGAGAAATTCGGGGGAGAAGGATTGTTTCTCTCTTGCATTGGTGAAATTCTTGCTTGGGTTCAGGACTTGTATCTACCAACTCCCGATCCCTTGCCGGATTATCAACCTAAAACCTGTTTCCTGCAATAACAAAACCAAGATCAAGCATAAAAATACCAAATAAATCTAAAAGTAAAACTAAAATTAAAAAACTACCAAGATACAAGTCCCTGACAACGGCTCCAAAAACTTGACAGCACCCGAGCGCACACGCAAGTGTATATGGTCTATCAAGTAATATAGTGACCTTCAAGAAAGCCGAGTTATCGATCACACAGAGACTTGATATGGCAACAATTTGATTTCAGTTCACAATTTAAATTCACTTGATGTGAGAGTAACTAAATAAAGAGTTTGGAAATTGTAAATTAAAACTAAACAATACAGAAAGTAAAGGTCTTGAGACAATCAATAAGAGAAAACTCAGGGTTGAAGTACTCTGAACAATCATATTATGCAATTGGATTTCATTCATTAACTTGCTTATCGTGGTTGTTGATTCGTAGGGTTAATTGTAGGATTATGGGTTTCCAACCTCTAATTTTTTATATAAGTTAAACCTTACACCTACATCGTTGAGCGGGGATGTAATAATTCACTAAAGTTCTTAAAAAATATCATCCTACACATGAATCGAGTAAGGTATCTAAGTACATCCCTATCCTACATACTAATTCAAGTTTCTTATTTTATAAAGAATCAAGAACCATACTCTGCTTATTCCATGTTCTATCGCCCTATTCCCTCCCCCGAGTTCACAAGGTTGTCAATAAATGTATTCTAAGGGTCTCAAATTCTTAAAACAGTTATAATAAAGATAAACAAACAACCAATATTGATAAGCAAATAAAACAAACTTAACCCATAGCAATAATAATTATGTTCTTGGTTTCAACCCCAGAAGGAGGACGTTTAGCCACGCATAGTCATAATAGTTATCACAAAGTTGCAATTAATAACTACAAACATGTATGAACTAAAGAAAAATAATAAAAACTTAATTATAAAGTTGTAGCAGCCCCTTGATCCCCAAAATAAGTCCAAATATATGTAAAAATGTGATACAACATGTATATATAGCATAAGGGTAAGCCAAGTCCGTTTAGGAGTCAAATTAGCTTAAAACGCCCAGGTGTGAAGTGGACCATGCGTCAAACCCTCTATTCATATGGAATTGGGAGTGCATCGCACCCTCTACTACACAGTACTTGAGCATGCGACGCATGCTAAACGCATGATGCTACTGGAATTTGTCCTTCGAATTTTGGGTAAGTATTGGTCCTTCCTCCTTTCATCCCTTGTCTTGTGGAGTCTTTACCATGATTTCCAATCTTTTTTAACATCAATATATCATCATATTCATCTTCAAAAGCATCCTACATTATCACATCACACGAATTAAGATAAAAACACAACAGTACACCCATTACAACGAATCAAAACAAGGGCTAAGCTAAGCTAGTTTGCGTTGATCTTTCACTTATTATTCCAGATGTACACTCATTAAAATTGACCTTTCTCACTCCCAATAAGTTATTCCACTCATAATCACCGATGAAAACTATTTGAAACACCTAACAGACAATAGAATCCACCAGAATCAACTAAACAATCACCTAGCTCAAGCTAGTAATGCTAGTTTTTTGGGTTGAACTCTAAATGAAACTTTTGAGCACAAAGTTGTTTGGAATTTAGTTAGAACCTTATGAACACATGATTTAACACTTTATTAAACATTATATCATTATCTACCAATATAGTATAGAATTATCCTCAAAATAAGGCTAAAAAGGCTAGAATGGTGACACTAAAATGCATAAATACACCCAACATCACAGCCTGTCTTCTTGGTTTTATAGGGACCTAGTCCCTGTTCTTTCCTTTATCATCTATAATGTTGAAATAATCATGATATTCCATTTTATGCATTGAACAATCCTTAATGAAATGTTCAGGACTTCCACATCTGTGTTAAACTTCCATAGTGGCTCCTTTTCTGCTGCTACTTCCACTTATTTTAAACTAGCCATGTTTCCTCATAGCTCTAACAATTCTTCTTTCCAAGTAGGCAACATCAGTGTCTTCTTTATTTGAACCCAACCTTGAAGTTTTTAATGCCAAGAATTTTTCCTTTTTTAATTCCTTCTTCTTTTTTCCTTGCAATTTTTTTAGTTCATGGGTTTTCAGGTTCCTAATAAGTTCATCCATAGTGAGGGTCTTTAGATTTTTTGCGTCAGTTATGGCATCCATTTTGCTTTCTAGTGAGTTGGGAAGAACACCCAGAATCTTCTTCACTTTCTCATACAATGGAATCACTTCTCCTAAGCAGTGTAGCTCATTTGTAATAGAAGTGAATCTTGTATGCATTTCTTTTATTGTCTCTCTTTCTTTCATAGTGAAGATTTCATACTGTGTTTTCAGCATGTAAACTTTAGAATCCTTCATATTTGTAGTTCCCTCATGAGAAATTTTCAAGCAGTCCCAGATTTCTTTAGCATTTTTATATGCAGAAATCCTGTTGTATTAATCTGGACCTATACCACACACTAGTAGTTTCTTTGCCTTGTAGTTATTCTCAATTCTTTTCCTGTCTTCATCATTGAATTCCCTCCTTCTTTAGATAACCATTCTTGTAACATCTCCTTCTTTGACTTCTCTTACAGTTACATGAGGACCCTCGAGAATTATATCCATCAGTTCACTATCCTCAGCTATAATGAAGTCAAACATCCTTGTTTTCTACCATCCATAGTACTGTCCATTAAATCTAGGTGGTCTAGTGATAGATTTCCCTTCTTCCAAGTTAGGTGGAGTAGCCATGCTAACCAAATCACTATAGGTGTGAACCTTTTAGAGTGTTCTGGCTCTGATATCAATTATTGAAATCCTTGGGGGTTTCACCACACAGTGAGGGACCAGGTCCGTCAAAGTCAATCACATGCAATCAAACAATAAAGTGCAAGAAAACTAACGATTGTGCAAGAAAATAACAACACATAATATTTAACGTGGAAACCTCCTTACTCAAGGGAGAAAAAACCATGGCTTGCCATCACAAGCACCTCAAATATTCACTATAATCAGCCTCTTGATTATAGACTCGAACTTGAACCTAACTCTAGATTCCTCTCATTTGTAATATCTCTACTATAAGCTCATCTTGACAACTCTGCCAAGGCTCTCTCTCTAAACTGATTAACTCTAATCAGTTTTGGACTACGGCACTCTACCTAAGCACTCTCTAAACAAAGAGAAAATATCATTACTCTTATCATGTGTAATTCGATTACAAAACACTCTCTAAATCATCACACATATGGCAAAAGAGCTTGAGCAATATCAGATATGGAGTTTTTGCCTTTCTCTCTCTTCAACACTCTTTTTTTGTATTTGTAAAAACTATTTGATGAAAAAGTATTTTTTTCATTTACAGATGAGTGATGATTAGGGTTGAAATGTCATTGGACCAGGTGTCCTAATTAGTACAAGCTTCACCTACTAGTTTGTTACACAAATGGACAAAGCTGTGCAGACGCGTGCTACCTATATTGTTGCCTCGAACATCCAGGGACCTGATCCCTTATAGTCATCTGCTCATCATCAAAACTACATATAGCAAACTAAGCACGTGTACTATAAAATCTTCGCAACTAGTATTAACATTACAACAAAGAAATTTTGTGGAGTTTGAAAAGAGTAGAGTGTATGTCGACTTTATCTTTACCTCATAGAATTAGAAAAGTTCAAATATAGTAAAGTAAAATAGTTATGAAAGGAGAAAAATGATAGTGAAGAAAACATAGCCATTAGTTAAGAAAATAGTAGTACAACAAAACAGTATGTTAACTGAATATAAATAAAAATGATGATTAGAAAAGACACACACTGCAAGAATAAGGTTAGTACTACGATAGACAATACTCTACTACCTCCTTCTCGAAAATACAAATATTTCTTTCAATCATAATAATGTGATGAATTCAGCATATATTAATTTGTGGAGTTTAGATTTATGACTCCTTCCTTTGATATTAGCCATTAGCTATGATCTAACAGTGTGTTAACTGAATATAATAAACACAAATGATGATTAGAAAAGATACACACTATAAGAATAAGGTTAGTACTAACAGTTGGGAGCTCTGGAGATTAAACATACTTATAGAGAGCAGAACAGAGTTGCAGATGCACTAGCAAAGGAGGGGACAAAGAATGCAGTTTTTGATAGGTCACAAATTTTGCTAGTTCCTCCTGTGTATGCAGACAAAGAGCTGAATGCAGACATACTAGGAACTACTTTCCCTAGAAAAGTTGCGGCATGTACTACTACTAATACCATGTTTGTATCTAACTCTATAAACACAAGGACCATCGGAATCCCCCCTACTTCTGTAAACTCTTAATTTATGTTAATTAATTCCTAGTTAACCAAAAAAAGGTTAGTACTACGATAGACAATACTCCACTACCTCCTTCTCGAAAATACAAAATATTTCCTTCAATCATAATAATGTGATGAAATCAACATATATTAATTTGTGTAGTTTAGACTTACGACTCCTTCCTTTGATATTAGCCATTAGCTATGATCTATTGGTTTGTTCGTATATTTATTTCTTTTAAGTTTAAATTCTTATAGTGAAAATTCTAATTCTATCACTGGACTAACTCTTGGTGGCGAGAATGTAGCCAAAGGATGATTCCTTAATTATTGATATTCTAATTTTGATTTTTATAATATATAATAAATTTTAATTATTAAGAATGTGCATTTTTTGTTCCTTTTATATAAGAAATGTGCTACATTAAATTATCTCCGTTTCAGAACTTTACCATCTACAGATGACATAATACCGGGATAGTCAAATAATAAAATTTCATTTAGTTTATTTAATTTTTTGAAAATTTACAAGAAAAATGATAAAATTGGCTCATAATGTATGAGGGATCACAATGAATTTCTTTTAATCTTTAAAGACTAAAGATATAAATTTCCAAATGAACAGAAAACAAAAAGTTGCGCGTATAGCCTAGTGGATTGCAATTTGGCCTAAACAAAGATTATAATTTGCTTTTTGAAAACAATAAATACGACTATACGAGGTCGACATAACGTCGTATCATGAAAAAACCTTGAGATATGATATCATCTTTTTCTAAAACATAAGAACTAATTCGATTAGATGGCACTTCCTCTGTCTCACAATATTTTCTCTTTTTCTAATTAATTGCCATCTTTAATAAAGTAAATGTTCCTTAATACTTGTCAGTTCACAAAATCAAGGTATAAATAATTATTCATTTTCATTTTTATCCTTAATAATAAATATAAAGAGCTATCAATATAGTATAAAAAAGAAAATTATTAATATAGATAAATAATAAATAAGAATATTTTGGTCAAATTATCTTTCAGGCAATGTTTTTCTTAAGGAATGTATCATGTGAAACTTAAAAAGAAGACAAGTATAAATAGTAATAGAGGGAGTAGTTGACACATCTATTAAAAATACTCCCTCCGTTTTCTTACTAATCACTTTTTTAAGTTGCACATGACACACCCCTTAAGAAAAGCATTAATTAGAAGATAATTTGACTAAAATCTCTTATTTATTACTCATTTTTATTTAATGATTCTCTTTTTACATTATATTAATATTTCTTCATATTTATTATTAAGGGTAAAAGTAAAAATAAACAAATAATTACGCGTAGATTTTGTGAAATGACAAGTATTAAGGAACATCAATTTTTAGTAAGAACGACAATTAATTAAGAACGAGGAGATTACTTGTTTTAAAATAGTTGTTAGTTTAAGAGATCAAGAGAAATTAATTATTTTTTTCAACTTTAACCTTAATATTAATTATTCTAGAATTAAGAGACACGTAAACAGATAATAATGGTTAAGGGATATATTAGTCAAATCACACTCCTAATTAATTTTTTTTAAGAGTTGTGCAAAATATAAACCTGAAAACTATTTTGAGATAGAAAGAGTATATACGTAAGACTGAAATAGCCGACTCCCATACATTAAGGACCATTTTCTCTATATTCAAGTATTAACGTAGGGGTTTGGTCATAAAAATTTAAAAAAAAAATGTTCTAGTGGACCTGTTGGTGTATATTTATTTTAATATTAAATTAATATGTTAAATGCAAATGTTAGTCGGTATAAATTGTGGTAAGAGATGACTATTAATTTTTGTAACTCATATGACCATTAGTTCTTGTAACTCTCATGGTCATTAGTTCGTGTAATTCTATGGTCATTAGTTTCATGTAACTTATGTAACATCAAGACTATTTATCTACCCACATTACAACCCCTCATTCATCTTGTTCAATGCATGTAAGAATTCTTCACCTGTAAATAATGGTGTTTCTTTCTTTGTCGATGGACAAAAAAATATAATGAGTGTGAAAAATTATATTAGTGAAACTGAAAGTTGAGATAATTCTACAACTATATTCACTATACAAAAGAGAGCAATAATATGTTGAAGAAAGGTATTTTTGTGGAGAACTTTGGACTCTTCAATTAATCCGGTGTTACTTGAGTTGTACATCGTTGATGGGATGTTGTATCATGGGGACAAGTCAAGAGTTGATACTGCTTGATCGGTGTAGATTATGCCGCAATATTCTTGAATCTCCTTACTGAGAGCAAGATATCCGTGCCTCAGCCAAGAACAAAATTATCTAATTTTTCTTTATTTTTTGTTCATTTTATTATTTCAACTTTAATTATTGTAATTTATTATATATTACATCATCAATTTTAAGGAGATTCAATGTTTTATTACACTTTGAAAAATTATGGATATCAAGGTAGAAGATCTCAATATCTCAATGTCACTAGTCTCTTCACGAGATGTAAGAGAAGTGATGAAGAGTAAAGTATTTTTCTACTTGCTCAATTCAAGTGAAGAAAAGATAAAAGAATATACTTCTTGCAGAAGAAAGATAAAAAAACTTCTACCTGATATTTTTAATGAATAAATTGATACTGCTTTTCATGAACATAAAGTGGTATCCAAGTTATTGAAATAGTGGGGGCTAATGAAATGAGAAAAATTATCATGAAAACTGTGATGTTTGCACTTTCGAAAATATGTTAAAAAAAGTGTTACGAGTGCATCATTAGTCTTGAAATAAATCACACGCGTGTTATTATTCATATATGACTTGATGTCTTTAAATTTGGCTCTAACATGTTATCAAATAAAAAATAAAAATTGAGTAGCCATTTGACATTAAATGTTTGAGTGAGATAAATTTCATTCTAGGAATGAAAAATACCCAAATCATTTGATGAACTTTTTCTTGACATGTCACATTATGGTGAAAAAGAAAAATTGTGAAATATAATTTGTTGATTGTATGAGTCATGGAACTTCTTTTGATTCAAATATGGAAATGTTGTGTGACAAAAAAAAGAAGTTTGCTAGTCTAATAAAAAAAATGTGAGTTCTGTGACTTATTGCACTTGGCATGTTAATGTGTATGCACTAAAAGTACTTAGCAGATACAAGCAAACGAGGTACATTTACTTGGTACGAAAGTTGAGGCTTGTTTTATGAAGAAAAAATATTCTGCTAAAGTATTTTTTGATGCAATGAAAAAAACATGGTGTTATTTGTTGAAATAAAAAAATAAATTATTATTTTTTAACTCTACTGTGAGATTGAACTAATTATTTTAGTTTCAGCTAGTGAAAACCTGAATCGATCAATCACTTTATTTTGAGATATTGATTTCTCTAGTTTTGAGTTATTGTGATAGCATCACTATTTTTTGTAGAGTTTGAAGTTGTTATTATAAAGTAAATTCAAACCCATGGGGAGAAAATAAAATTATAATATAATATTTGACAAATGATACCAAAATATGAACTATGTCAAATTTTGTGATAATCTTGCAGATGAACTAAACAAGACTTTGACGAGATAAAGGGCCAATAACGTATCGAAGGAGGAAGAAATAAGCCTATTAAAAAGTCATGAGTCATATATGAGAAAACTCAACTTGAGAACAAGAGATCCTACAACTAGAATGGGAAGAACGAATCATATGATGACTTTGGTGTGAGATGCACTATCATTAAATCCTTTCTGTGATGTGGGTGCATTTTGTTCCTGTAATGATTTATGAAGGTTGAGTCTAAGAATACAAGTGGGTTGTCGAAATTACAGGACCATCATTGACAGATTTCACCTATGTGAGTATAAAAGTAAGTCATTTCCTATGAGAATTTGGCTTATTCTCAAAAACACTTATGAAAAATTGAGATAATACATGGCCGTAATGTGTTGGCTATTAAATCTTATGTCAATACTTGATTGTTATGCGTAGACAATAATATTTTATTTTTCTTAAACAGTCATAGTTCAAGTCTGAGACCACCATTGACTCTGGAGAAAAAATTATTGTTTTACTAATTGGAGGTTCAACGCAAAACACATCTTCATTATGCATAATAGTCTACCTTCAACTAGTTTAGTGAAATACTCTCATAATTAATATTAAAATGAGTGGGAGAATGCTGATGTATATGCATTTTATTATTAAATTAATTTGTTAAATGCATATGTTAGTGGGTATAAATTATGGTAAAAGATGACCATTAGTTCTTATTTCTCATTTATTGCTCTTCAAACTTGAACTTCAAGCTTTTACAAGCTTATCCATGGAGTTCATTAGTTTTTAACATCCACTATCACCCACTCTCAAGTTCAAATTTTAACCTAAAAAAAACATGAGAAGTTTGAATTGAGAAAGTTATTTGCAAGAAAAATAAAAAGTTATCTCCAACGAAGGGGGAGGAGATTTCAAAGAAGAAAGAAAGATTGTTTCTTTTCTTTTGGGTGCGGTGAGGGTGGGGGATGAAGAAAAAGAGTGGTAAGATTGGGTGGGGTTGGGTAAAGTGGGGAAGACTGGTTGGGAGTTGACGAAGAAGAAAAAGAAAGAAAAAAAAATTGGTGGGTGGATGGATTTTGGGGTTGGGGGTTGTAGGGGTGGAAAGAAAAAGGAAAGAAATATGTTTGGGGGGTGAGAGAGGGCGCTGGGAGTTTTTCTTTCTTTCTTTTTTTAATTTTTTAAAATTATTTTTGTATAAAAATGATGTCCACTTGCTTCTAAGCACGTGTAATCACATGTTATGTCCAACTCAATCACCTTAATACCACATAAACTTGGTCAATGGTCAGAGAGATCTAAAATGTTGAGTTTTATTGAGTTTAAAGGTTCAGTTAGCAAAGAGGTTAGTAGGAGGGTCGAGAATACAAACTCATGTAAGTAGAAGTATTCAGTAAGACCATTTTGACAAAAAAATGAAGTTGAAATTATGTTTGACCATATTTTTTTTGAAAACCCTTTTTAGATTTTTTGGAAAGACAAAAGGTGGAATAGTGAGACTAAAAAGAGTGAAAACAAATTGAGGGTTGTTTTTCACCCTTTTAAATACAACCCAATTAGTTATAAAAATTAAAACACATATTCACTATATTTGGTATTTTTGAAGTTAAAAATAGAGTTGGAGTTGTGTTTAGCCATAATATTTTTAAAATGTGTTATTTTTGAAGTTAAAAAATATAAGAAGTGAAAAGAATTTTTTTTAAAAAAAGAGAATTTTATGAAAATTGGGTTATTTTATGAAAATAAAAGTTTTAGATTTTTTTGAAAAAAATAAATTAAGAATTGAAAAAAGTGAATCCAAAAATAGTGAAAACACCTCTTGAGTTGTTTTTCAAAAATTCAAATATTGTGAAAAATATTTTTCGGATATATTTATAGCCAAACATATATTTCGAAATAAAGTAAAGATATTCCGGAATATTGAAATAATAGTGATGGCCAAACGCCTACTAACGAAATTTTTATGGTCAAATATCATTTTTTGAATAAAATAACATTATTTTTCAAAAAAAAAAATGGATATTTTCCATGATCAAACGGGGCCAAAATAAATTCTTTCAACCTGTGAGGAACTAATAAATTTTCGAAAAACAAAAAATCAAAAAAAATGTGCGTACAACCTAGTGGATTGCAATTTGCTCAAAACAAAGATTACAAGTTGTCACGCCCCATTTTTTTCGTGAAAAATAAAATTCGACGTGACAACTATTTTTGAATGATTTAAAAGTAAAGATTCGTCTTCTAACAAATTGAGTTGTGTCAAGACACCATTCTAGAATAATTACGAGCTAATTTTATTATTAGTCTACATCACCAAAACATTGGATAAGGATTCAGATTACCACGAAAGGAAGGTGTTAAACACCTTTCGAGGTCTACAAATATGGGTTCTGACCAAATTCATATATTCCGTGAGGATTCTACATGATAAGCAATGATCAATTATATTTTTTATTGACTTAATATAATTAAGTGTTTAAACATGAAATAAATAAATAAACTGGACATGCAATTCAATTATTAGCTAATTAGTAGAAATTATCTAAGTGATAAAGTGATAAGATGCGTAAATAAATAAAATAAATTGTGAATCGGATAAGCAATAAGATAGAAGGGGCACAACTTATCTCCAAAATATTTAACAATTTTAAATTACCCCAAAATAAAAGAGACATGCCAAAAAAAGAAAATAAGTAAAATATAATCGAAGTTTAGAAGATTTAGACAAGAACTAGTTTTATCTTATTTGAATCAGTGTTCTGACTTATTAACAGATGACAAAGTCATATGTTGCATTGTTGTATTCTACCCAGGTCAACTCCCACCATTTTCGTCTATCTACTCATCCCATTTTATTTGGTTATTAAGTTGTTACTAAACCTAGAAGTGCACTAAAGAAAATGATAAAACTAACGTTTTCTAAAATGCCTGCTCATCCCCACTTAATGTCCAACAGACATTGGACAATTTATTTTGGATAAAGGTTTAGACACAGAAAATTTTAGCTTACTTATTTTAACTCGAAATTTGCGTCAAACAAAACAAACAAGACTCAACAGGTAGCACATGTCAATTTCAAGTAAGCCTCTGATTAATTAAGATTGTTAAAGTGATTAACATGCTTAAAAGTAATTATTCATTTTATATAATTAAAATCGATAGACAAAATATTTAGTGGTTGGTCATTATTCAGCATGCTAAAAAAATAAAATAATTTATATGCATGATTTCTAGACGTAGTTATTTACTGAACATGCTGGATTTAATATGACGAATAAAGAGCATGATTCTTTCCCATTGGGATCAAACATGCTGGAACTTGATTTGAAAATGCTGAAAATTAATTTGAATATGCTGAAAATTAATTTAAACATGCTGAAAATTAATAAAACATGCGAAAAAATTGGATGGACATGCTAAAAATGAATAAAATGCTGAAAGTTAGTCATAATATGTTAGAAATTAATTAGACACGCTATAAATTAAATTGATATGCTTGAAATTAATTTTTATATGTTGAAAATTAATTAATAATCCTAAAACATGAATTCTAGGTGACAATGTAATTAACTAACATATTAAAGTTTAATTAATAATCCTAGAATGTGTCGTCTAAGTGATAAAATCATTTCATAAAAAAATATTTAAGTCGCATAATCTCCATCCCCCATAAGCAGTCCCCAATTCTTTATTATACAATAGCATTTATACAAAATTATTACATACCAAATGAATAAGAAAGAAAAAAAATTGAGTAGGCTTTTAATAAAAATTCCTTGTCAACTCTTTAAATTTTCAGGCCAAGTCATGCTTTAAGAGGAGACTGTCAAGCACAAATATACGTACCAATATGTACAAATAATAAGAATCTGAAACGACTTATGATAGCCATTCTAAGAGCACATAAAACAGAACAAGGACATCCAATGAATAAAAATTTGGAAAACAATTAAAACAATACTTGAAGTTACATAAACTAATACATATCGAATGCATAGTTAAGAGAATTAAGCAGTCAGTAGTGATAGATAATAATAACAAAACTTTAGGCGGCACACAGTAAAAGAACAGAACAACAAGAATAAAATCAAAGTCGATCCTTCTGAAGCAATAACAAAATAAGAATCGTAAAGCAAATAATTTTTTTCTAGAGAGAGTAGATACTTAAAATGTGTGGAAAAAATAAAAAAAGAGAGATTGTTTATATAATGGAGAATAATATAGAATTAAAGGAATGAAAATATTCAGAAAATCAATTAGTGGAAGTAAAAAGGAAAAGAGATATTTCAAGAATCAAGTAACGAAAATTTTTTCTCTTAAAATAAATTGAATCAATTTAGAGTAGTAAATTATGTCACAATTATTGTAAATAACTAAGTAAGAATATTATTTCATGCTAAATAAGGTATGTGAATCAGTAAATAAATTCGTAAAGGTGAGATGAGGATGCAAATCAAGATCAAAGTTAACATGAATCAATCAAAAAAATTAACTAATCAAGGAGACGGCCGAAAAAGAGGTGAAAATTATGAAGATTCTTCTCACCCAATCTAATTTTTATCAGCATGTCAATTACCAAACAAACAACATAAAACATGTTCAAATTTCCGTTCATAAATAAAGGGCCGAACAAATTCAAATCATTAGACAAATATCAAAAGTAGCAAAGACTTTTAAGGAAACAAATTCGGACAAATTCAAATCAGTAGACAAATATCAAAAGTAGCAAAGACTTTTAAGGAAATAAATTCTAACTCTGAATCCAATAACAAAATCTTGACCTTATCGATGCCAAAGTAATCAACTTATCAGGCAAATAAGATAGGTTTAGCACTCATACTAAACAAAATTCAACCACAAATTAGGATTAGCCAATGTTTACAAAAATTAAAGCTTTTCATCTATAAAAGTCTAAGGAGGAAAATAAACATAGAATTAAAAGAATCAAGTCAAAATCATAGCGTTGTTTTCATGAATTTCAAATTTAAAAATCAAGCAATGCAAATAAAAAATGATATTTAATTCGTACGAAAAATTAAACCCGAAAAATTCTTAACTCTCTTCAAATTTGAACTTGAAGGGCCAATTTATGAACTTCTCCCTAAAATAGTGATCCACCTGTTGGACAATAATCTCTCTAGTGATGGCTCGCAGGTAACTCATCGGTTATCAACCTCGATGATGCAGCAACGAAAAACTGTTGAGAAGGTGGTGGTTTTTGGTTTTGTGGTGACCTGTTGATGTTTCACCAAAATGAGGTGGTCGGTGGTGGTGTGGATAGTAAGGAGCAAGAGAAGGGTGGGGGCTGGAGTGATGGGTTTCATCAGTAGGGAAACGGCAGGAATGGAGAAGTGGTTAGTAGTGGTCGACACTTGATATGGAGTGACAGAGATGGAGGAAAAGGGTGGATGATGCGCCTGAAATTTGTCGATGATTCAACCAATAGTGGAAGGAGAGAGAGGAAGAGAGAGAAAGACTTAATAGAGGGTTGATTTTATTAAAGAGGAAAGAAAAAAGAGACTTAGGCTATATTTTTTTTATTAAGATACAAACATCTGAATCTAAATGCATATTTGAATGATTAAGATATTGTCTTTAGATATGAAAACTAAATGATAAAGACTGTTTGTTTTTCAATATCAACTTATGCAAAATTTATTTATTTGTATATATAATAAAATACAATTCAAATGAAAAGATTAATATATACTAAAAAATATTTAATTTAATACAATAAAATTATTCTTTGATTGAAAAAGAATATTTTTTTTTAATTAGTGATAGTGGAGATGGTTTGTACTGATGATGGTGGTGGTGATGGTAATGACTGATATTAGTGACTAGTAATGTTGGAGGTGATAGTTGCGATCGTAGAAGATGATTGGTACTGTAGTGACTGTTATGACAGTGATAATTGATAGCGGTGATGGTGATTGTAATGTGAAGTTGGCTGATGGTAGTTATTAGAGGTATTAATTTTGATGGCTGAAAAATAATTATGTTAGACAATATGTTGGTGGTAGTTGGAGACATTGTTAGCTGTGATAATGTAGATAGTTGTTAGTAGAGATAGATTGTACCGATGGTAATGGTTGAAGTGGTGGTAGATGTGGCGATACTGGTGATAATGATAGTGGTGATGACCGAAGAGTATGTGAAGATTGATGATGTGTTAGTGGTGTTAGTAGCGATGCTAGTTGTTATAAAGGAGTTGGTCGATAGTAGTTGATGATGGTGGTGTTATTGGAATTGGTATTAGCATTTGCAGTGACAGTGGTGGTGGATATAATTAGAATAATGAAGGTGGTAGGTTTTGTAGTGGCTGACAATAGTAGTTAGTAGCAATATTGATTGTCGATGGTGGTTGTGATGGTGGAAGTGGCAAGTGATGACGGTTGATGGTGGTTGATAATAGTGGTGGTGGCAGAGGTGGTAGTGGTAGCGACTGATGATTGTGGATAGAGTGATGGTGAATATCATTCAACACAAGAATACCTCTTAATGACATTAAGACTTGATTCCAGATTTGAATGATTAAGACCTATTCAGACCTATTAATAGCTAAAATCTTAGTAAAAAAATGTACTTAATTGTCTGAATCATTCAGATTTAGACCTCCGTTAAGTGCAAACAAATGAGATCTTAATATTAGATGTCGATCAAATGAGATGGACGACTGGGATTAATATTTGATAGATGGGTCGATTTCAATCGATTTATAGTTCAATTAATTGGGTTATTTAAAATAAAATTTGGGATTCAAATTAGGTGAAATTAGACTCAATTCAGGTTTAAATTGACATAAATTAGAATATAAAATGTGTATAAATTAAATAGACTGAGAATTTGAGTTGAATTAAGTTGTTATGTAATGAATGTTGCATTAATAATTGAACCATGCATTTATGAATTCAAAATATTTGCATATAAATAATTTAGTAAACATTTAATAAAATTATGGAAGATGTTATCTTTAAATTAGTAAATTAGGCATATACTTGTATAAAATTAGCGATAATAAATAATAAAAATAAATATGGATATGGTAGAAATTTAAAAATCATGAATGCTAAACATCATAATTTCTTTGATATTTAAATAATAAGTAAAGAAATATCAATATCCAAAATTAATAATTCATAAAATATCAGCCTATGAGAAATATCAAGTCGTTAAAATTAGATGTCAACTCAAGTTGAATAAAAAGAAAGAAGGAAAGGAAAAAATTACTCTCTCTATTTTATAAGTATTAATTTTGGAGAAAAAACTTATAAGTATTAATTGCCTTCATATTATAAAAATAGTTGTCTCAAATTTTTTATTTACTAGTTTAGTGTACGTGCGTTGCATGTATATATTACATCGAGCAATAAAAAAATTATTAATATTAAAATAAATGTAATATTTTAACTAAAATCGAATGTGAAAATTCTTTTTGTTAATTGATACATAAAAGCACATTATTATTCAGACAATAGAAGACTATAACCATTTCATATAAATCTAAACTACCTATATGCATCCATAATAACCTAGGTATATATATCCAGCTAAGTATATAATGTGTTCCAACAAATAAATTAGACAATTACAACACATAGCTAAACTTCCAAATACTTCAAAAAGGGAGAAAGAGGAGAAATCTTAACACACAAAATAAAGAATTACCTACAAAATAATCACTTGCTTTTTATTTATATAATTAAGTAGGAAATAAAACAAAAGGACTCGTCGAACATATCACCCAGGAGACCACATTCAATTACAACAACCCAAAATCTTATCATTAATAGCAAATCGACATATTTTATAATTTTATATGTATCACCCAAAAGCACAAAACATAACAAAAACACTAACCAATTAAATTCAAAACTCCCAGACTTTTTTTATTAAAAAAAGAATCAAAACCCCCAAACTTTTGCACATATATTGGGCCCTCAATCGCCTCGATCCCCACCATTCATCCATAACAACCTAGGAAAAGATATTTGTCACACCCCTTTTTCGTCCGAAGGATCAAAATCAAAGGATTTTTCCAATTAAAGTGACAATATTGAGTAGAGATTATATTTATCAGAGTCGCCACTTGGAATTGAGTTATGGTGTTCCAAGTCACCTTTTGAATCCCTAGTCAAAAGGAAATGACTCTTTATCATGGTCTGCGAAAACAGAAGACCAGGTAAGGAATTCTGTTGATCGAGGGGAAGGTGTGGGGCACCCCTCGAGTCCTATGGTTCAAGCACGGTCGCTTTATTAACTTATCTTGACTTAAACTATTTTGGATAAATTGTGTTAAGGCCTAAAATCGCTCATTTTTATTATACCGAAAACTTGTCTATTATCTTATATTTAAATAAATTGGTAAAAATTAATTTTAGAAAAATATTTGTTAAGGTACATTATTGCATCCTTGAATATTTAAATGTCTCAAAAGATGCGTGCGCCGCATTCTTAATTGAGACAAATATTTTAATCGCCTGAAACTTTACCTAGTATTAAAGGCGTTGATTCGTCTATTATAAATTCAAAATGCTTTTAAATAATAAACTAAAGAAAAATTCATTTGAAGTAATTAATTAATTTTATAAATAATTAACAAACTTTATTAATGATAATTATTAATAATAATAATAATAATAATAAAAATATATATCAATTTTCTATATTATTCTATTTTAACATTATAGTCAAAACACGAATATAGTCCATTTCAAGAAAATTATATAGGTGTACCTTAAGAAATTAAAACTCATAAATTATTGCTTAATTTTATGTGTGAATAGAAAGTGTTGAAAGAAATGTGCTACTACTGACATTTAATCTTCAACTTCTTCCACCAGTATATATATTGGTTTAATACGGAACCAGTAATTTAAATCAATTTGTGAAAATTTTGGTTTTAAAATAATTTTAAGAGGACAGATTTCAAGAAAGAAAAGAAAAAGAAAAAAGAAAAAATTTGTGCACAATTTTACATAAATACAGTAAGTAATGGATTGCGAAGTGTCTGTGTGTGCGTATGAATATCAGTGTGGGCGTGAGTTTTTTTTTGTGGAAATCAAATCACCATACATATACCTTAACAGAATATTTCAACCTTTAAGATTAAATTCAATGAATAATCAAGAAACGATAGCCACTGATTCGAATAATAATATAAATAAAAACATGACACCACAATAACAACATCTATTACATAATCTATGAAATCATTGAAAACAACTTTATTCATGATTTAATTCGCAATAAAACATATAGAATAAAAATATAGGATCGAATGAAACCTGAAATATGAATTAAGACGAGTAATTAAGCAAGAAACCTTCAATTACTTGAACTGTATAATAATGTGAGAAACAATCGTCACCAAAAACTTTAAACGGAACTCCAGCTTCAACTTTCTTCTTTTCTTTTTTCTCTTTGCTTGATGTTTTCCTTCTGATGATTTCGAATGTTTCACTCACTCTCTTTTTTTACTCTGACTGGTTTTTACTTTTCTTTTCTCAGTGTCTAGTTTGTAGAATGATGTACGTAGTTTTTCTCTGATGTTGTTCTGGTGTGGGAGAGTTCCTTAAGTACAGGACTTTTGAGGAAAAATTTGGGGGGAGTAGTTATTTATCATATAGGATAGGATTTAATTTTTGAATTTCAATTTTTTTTATTTACTGGAAGATAATAATAATAATAATAATAATAATAATAATAAAGTAAATAAATAAAATGATATAATAATAATAAATATAATAATAAATAATTAATTTGTATATTTAATAAAATACAATAAAATCTACAAATATCCAAAATAAATATAATAAAATAGTATTAAAACTACTAATTTATTTAAAAAAAATTAGAAAAGGAAAATATTTTTAATTTTTGTATTATCTTTAAAATTAGAATAAAAATAAAAATAAAATATCTCAAAATTAATTTTATTTAGTTATTTATTTTCAAAATAAAAATTTGTTAAAAATAAAAATAAGAATCAAAATAATATCAGATTAAATATAAATATAAATATTTAATATCGATAAACAAATTAAAATTTAGGGAAGGTCAAAAATTACATGTCTATATTTTCCCCCTCTTTGTGTGAAATCTCGAAGAGTTTTCATACAAAGAAGTAGACATGATATGATTTTTGATCCTTCAATTATTTGAAAAATGAAGATAAAATAAAATAAAATAAAAGATGTGACCGAGTCCTAGTTTTGGACCGCCTACATATCCCGGATTTTAAGGGAATCAGGTCACATGTAGTTCAAAGATAACATGGTAAGAGAATGAGTTAGACGTCGAGTGAGATTCCGTTCGAGTTTCTGATTTTTGACTTTCTACTTTTACATTGAAATGAATAACAAAAAATAAAATAAAGATACAAGTGAAAGATCCTATTTATGCTGTTTTTCTGGAATCTTGACTTGAATCTTCATGACTTCTCAAATGGTGAGATAGTCGTTATTCTGAGTTGAACTTGAAACACAAAATGTTCCTTCTCGTTTGCTTTTTGCGTTAGAGAGGAACTTGATAATTGATTTATTCTTCGAACTTTCCTCTGACTTGAACTTGACAATCTTTACCCTATTCTTCAGGCGAGTTCTTGATTTGTTTTTTTCTTCACCCTGTTCTTCAAGAGGGCTCCTTGACTTACAATTTCTTCACCCTGTTCTTCAGGCGGGCTCCTGGACGTCCTTTTTTCTTCACCCCATTCTTCAGGCGGGCTCCTGGACTTTCTTTTTTCTTCACCTTATTCTTCAGGTGGGCTCCTGGACTTTCTTTTTTCTTCACCTTGTTCTTCAGGCAGGGCTTCTGGACTTATAATTTCTTCACCCTGTTCTTCAAGCGGGCTCTTGGACTTTTTTTTTCTTCATCCTATTTTTCTGGCGGGCTCCTGGACTTACAATTTCTCCATAATGTTCTTCAGGCGGGCTCCTGAACTTTCTTTTTTCTTCACCTTATTCTTCAGGCGGGCTCCTGGACTTACAATTCCTTCACCCTGTTCTTTAGGCGGGCTCCTAGACTTTCTTTTTTCTTCACCCTGTTCTTTAGGCGGGCTCCTAGACTTTCTTTTTTCTTCACCCTGTTCTTTAGGCGGGCCCCTAGACTTTATTTTTTCTTCACCCTATTTTTTAGGCGGGCTCTTAGACTTTTTTTTTCTTCACCCTGTTCTTCAAGAGGGCTCCTGGACTTTCTTTTTTTCTTTACCCTATTTTTCAGGCAGGCTCCTGAACTTACAATTCCTTCACCCTGTTCTTTAGGTGGGCTCCTAGACTTTCTTTTTTATTCACCCTGTTCTTTAGGCGGGCTTCTAGACTTTCCTTTTTCTTCACCCTGTTCTTTAAGCGGGCTCCTAGACTTTCTTGTTTTCTTCACCCCATTCTTCAGGCGGGCTCCATAATTTGATTATCAAATCTGTGCAGCAACATTGCTTCCTGTATCTGTGGAAATGAGGATTTGCAGCCCTTGATATTTATGCTCTGGAGTCCTTAATTTAAAGGTAACATGTTTCTAGTTTCATCAAAGAAAACTTATAAGTTCAAAAACATGGTGGCAGGTTTGTGGCTTTAGCTTCCATGGCAATCACTCTTGCTCTCGTCACATTTAACCTTGCTTCCAACTATTAGCATCTGTCACCGACTTGCTGCATCATTGATCCAAACTCAGATTATCAGAAGTGACTCTGAAACAAACACAGTATCTTTGCTTTGCCATGCTTCTCAAATAAACCCTTTAAACCTTGGTATTTCCATTAGTTTCCAAACTCATCTATTGACAAAACTTTTCTGCATGTCTTATTTCGGCTCACAATTATGTCTCTTTTATGTGTTGGCTTTTTGTCCTGCTTTGTGCAATTGAAGAAGCTAGTAGCCAGTTTTTAAATCTTTTCTCACTTATTAAGACACGGACTTGACTCAAAGACATGAGAAAAATGATAACCAAGATATAAAAAAAAAAATCAAAAATAGAAAAATAAAAGAGAAAAACAATAGGCATGTTTTTTTGAAATGACAGAAGAAAACTTATTTGGGTGTGGTAGCCGATTCAAGCAATCATGACATGCATTTTGAATTAAATAACCTAATCTAACCACACTAATCATTACGACTCTTGCCTACTTATTGAGTTTGAAAAGAATCAATTTTGAATATGTTCTTTCTAGATCACATTCCTCCTTCGGCTACCTCAATGGGTTCTTGCCAACGCCTATCTCATTTTCATTTCTTTCTCAACTCACTTTCGCCTTATGATGCCCAAAAGGATTTTCACCAATAAGACTCTCTCATTTTGACTCATTCATTTTTTTTCATTCATTATTTTTTTGAAAATAATGCCTAACATACGAAACATCATACACCCATAACATGTTTAGCCTTGACATTATCAAAGATCGATCTGAAAGTCTTTATTTGGTTGTAACTTGGCTTTTGAAAAATGTTAGAAATAAAGGGAGGCATGTGGCTAAAAAATTTACATAATATTGGGTGAAACGTACAACTTTTAGAATCGATTTTTTTAAGAAAATAAACTTTGCCCCAGTTTCATTTCATTCTGGGTAATTTGAATTTTTTTTTTGGTTGGACCGAACCCCAGAGTAGGGCTACCTACGTTTCTTGTCATAGCAAGAATCAGGTCAAACGTAGTTCAGGATCTTTTTTTTTTCTTGACTTTTCTCTTTTTTTTTTTTCTAGAGAGATATTTTTCCCAATTCTATTTTTTCTTGACACTTTTCTGACTCTATTCTTTTTCTTGACATTTTTTTTTGAATTTTTTTTCAGACTCTATTTTGATTCCAAAAGAGGCTTATGAAAGAAAATAAAATTCAAGCACAAAAGGGATAACATAGGATGACACAACATTTGGATAGAAGAATAAAATGCCTTCGTCATATTAATTCTTAAAAATGCAAGTACATAACATGCAATGAGAGAGTGCAACATAAAAATTATGCACATCTTTTCAACAGTGACCTCGACTAAGCAAGTGCACATTTGTCACTTCTTTCAAGCTTGTCAAATATATATGCTCCTTTGTATTGTACTTTCCTTACAACAGGTGATCTTTTTTTTTTTTAGCTAACTTCCTTTTGCTTCTTTTGACAATAAAAAATATATATCCTCTGGTTGATCTCATTTAAAAATGCTTCAGTTGAACCTTCTCCTTGAAGATCAAGTCATTTTTTATTCGCAAAGTGATTGCCTCAAAACATTCAAGTGAGGATGTAACTAGGTCTCCAAACATCTCAAAACTTTACTTATTCTTCTGACATTTTTTTTCAAATCTAGGTTCTTGATTGAATGTTTCAACATTAGATTGAGTTTTAAGATCTGGCTGAAAATTCAACATGCTTATCATATTACCAGAATCACCATAGAAAGAGCTCTTTGAATAAAAAAAGAAAGACAATACATATTAAGAAATAAAAACAAAAGGGGCACACATTTTGTTGACAGAAAGATAGAAGAGTTTGAACAAAAACGATAAGAAACTAAGACAAGATAGGTCCTAAACTACAACACTAAAATAATTCGGGTAACAGAAAAGAAAAGAAAAAAAACTACTAGACCTCTTCCTAGTAGAGACAAGGGTGACTTCTCAATTGCTCAGCCTGACAACTTAGAGACTGATTTGCATATCAACATGACTAGAGCTTCCACCATTATCAGACACATTTTCTTCAACAAATAAGTTCTGGGTCCCCATACTTGACTCATTATTTCCCACATATTGTATAGTATCACGTGCTGACGAAGAACTCTGTGGGGCGGTTGCAGTGCCAACGTTTTGCACCACAATCAATTTTTCTTGAATCATTTTCTCAATTTCTCTTTTCAAAATACAACTATTTTTAGCACTGTGACCTTGCATATTAGAATGATAAGCACATCGTACATTATGATCAAAATATTTTGAATGTAGATCGGGAATATACCTAGGGATGAGAGTAATCATACTCCATTGACTCAATTTCTTGAACAAACTGGTCTAGGACTCCCCAATTGGTGTGAAATTATCCTTTACTTTCCTCCTCATTGCACACTCTGGCTTCGAATGAAACTTGGATTTAGAGGTTTCTTGGTAAATTTGTGAGGGTCGAGGACGACGTTGAGGGATCGGGGAACGCCATTGTGGATAGGAAGATGGATGAGCATATGACTGTGTATTGTTCAAAGGATATTGAGGAAGTGGAATGAAATTTCTTGGATTTTGGAGAAAGGAACCTTGTTGCATGTGGTTGTATGGATCTAATATGTAAGCTTGGGATTGAGGAAGACAGTATTGGTGGGTTGGACCTTGCAAACTCTTCTTTGGCCTTGGTATGACAATAAATGCATTTTCCTTCTTCTTTCCTTTTTCAATTTCCCTTGATCGATTGCAGTATCGTCCCAAATGCTTCACAGAATCCTCATGTCCATCATGCTCCTTAAATTTTGATATCTCAAAGCTTTGAAGAAGGTTGACACTTGAAGACATTCCCAGTCTTTAATAGTGGGAAATAGAGGAGGAGGATGCCCACTGGCCCAAGCTCGATACATTTCCATCATTTGTTGCCTTAGTCTCAAATTCTCTTCCTTTAAACTCTCATTTTCATGACTATTTGTTTGATCCATGAAGTCACTTTCTATATCTTTGTTGGATGCAATTAAATCATCTTTAGATTTAGTGTGATGTGGAGGACCAACCAAAATACCACAAACCAACCACCTTAAACTAACTGTATATGAAATAACAAAGGCGTTAGAATGCAATATTTTTTTAATCAGAATGCAATATTTTTTTAAAAACTCTTTTTCTTTTATCTTCTTTTTAGAAGAGATCACCGAACCCTAGAAGGGTTGCCTACATATCTCACTAAGATGAGAATCAGGTGTGCGTAGTTCTCAAAAATTGGAGATACAAAGAAATATACTTTTTTTTTTAATAATGAGAAATTTAGTTATTTATTAACTAATATATTTTTCATTTTTGAAAACAACTTCCTTTTTTTTTTTGGTTTAAAAGGAAAGACAACCATTTTTTAAAAGATCACTGAATCCATTGAGGACTGCCTACGTATCTCAATAAAATGAGAATCAGGTGTGCGTAGTTCTTGAAAATTGGTGATACGAAGAAATATATCCTTTTAAAAAAAATAATGAGAAATTTATTTATTTATTAAATAATATATTTTTTCATTTTTGAAAACAACTTCCTTTTTTTTAGTTTAAAAGGAAAGACAATCATTTTTTAAAAGATCACAAAATCCATTGAGGACTTCCTATGTATCTCGATAAAATGAGAATCAGGCGTGAGTAGTTCTTAAAAATTATGTCGTACAAAATTTAACCTCAAGACCCCTAAAGGTTCAGGGCTATTAAGATTTATATTTTTTGTAAAAACTTAGCCTCATGATCCCTACAGATTCAGGGCTATAAAGATTTATATATATTTTTTATTTTGTAAAACTTAGCCTCATGATCCCTAAAGATTCTAGGCTATTAAGATATATATTTTTTGTAAGAACTTAGCCTCATGATCCCTAAAGATTCAGGGCTATTAAGATTTATATATATTTTTTATTTTGTAAAACTTAGCCTCATGATCCCTAAAGATTCTGGGATATATATATATATATATATATATATATATATATATATATATATATATATATATATATAAATTGATCTTGAGAATAAGAAAAATAATTATGAAAGTAATCATATTTTCAAAACATTCCCCAATAAATCTATGAATAATTTTTCAAAAGATAGGGTCGTACCCCAAAAAAGGGCTT